>NW_024064858.1:931172-1036228 GCF_009727055.1 Benincasa hispida | reverse complement strand
GTGCAGCCCATGCATTGATGGTGTATGCTGAGTGTCACAATCGCTCTTTCGGAAGCTTCTTCTTAGCGATTGTGCGGCACTTGTTCCCGCTCACGAACAAGCCAGCCAACTCGATTACGGACTGCCGATGGCACACCGAGTGCCTCTTGCAACCTCCACCCCCGTTTTAGGGAAAACGGTTTTAGAAAACGGGTTTGGAGAAAAGGTTTCGTAAGAAGATTTGTGAGTGTGAATAAAGAAAGAAAGATTGTAGTAGACTAGAAAGCAATAAGCAACAACAACGGCTTTATAGAGTACTACTCCGGGTATGAGGAAATGATGGTTAGTCTTATCCCATATAGTGCATTCTGAACAAAAAGCCAACTGGCCAAAATGCCAACTGGCGCCCTTGCATATGCAAAAGGGCGAGTGGTCACTTACAATGAAAATGTAAAGAAAGCAAGCTAACTACACTAATACAATACAGGATGTGAAAGTAAGCTAGAAAGGGGTTGGATTGGGCATGCGGCCATGGGCAACAGGCCCTGGACAAGCATGACCGTTACACTGAGCGCCTGCTTATGTGCCGAACGGACAAGCGGGCAAGCCATCCTATGCGTCGGAGCACTGTCGAGTCTGCCGAGCAACCATGCGTCGATGCGCCAGGCCAAGCGCACACCCATGCAGCCGAGCATGCCTATACGGCCGATCGTGCCCATGCGGTCGAGCAAGTGTGCAAGCGCCTAGTTAGCACACCATGCATCGATGGTCAACACCATGCCTTCACGCCTAGTAGGCTGAGCAAGAACACCTAGCAAGCCATGCGTCGAGGGTGAGCAACCACCCTATGCTTTGGTGATGGCCAACTCATGCGTTGGCTAAGTTGGACTTTGATGAAGGAAAGGTGAATTTCTATGCATCAAGGACTAAAGGTGAGGCTAATTGATGGAAAAATTCAAGGGAGGATGCCAAGGGTATACGAATATAAGACTTAAACAATTTAAGTAGAGAAATATGTGAGGTATTTAGGTGATTTAGGTGGCAAAAGAAGGATCACACAAAATTCTAGTAGGAGGTGGCTAAAGGAGATTTCATGCAATTGAAGTCTTATCACCCCAAGTAGGAGGTAGGTGAAGGAGATTTCATGCAGAAAAGGAGATTTTGGCTGGCAAGCTAAAATAAGAACAACTTAAGG
Organism: Benincasa hispida; assembly: GCF_009727055.1. Classification (NCBI taxonomy): domain Eukaryota; kingdom Viridiplantae; phylum Streptophyta; class Magnoliopsida; order Cucurbitales; family Cucurbitaceae; genus Benincasa; species Benincasa hispida. The sequence goes on along the minus strand of NW_024064858.1, from coordinate 1,035,054 downwards.
CTAGGCTAAAGATTGGCTGGGTAGACTGAATGTTGGCGGCTCCAAAGTGAGACAAATGGGAGTTGTGTTGTCAACATGGGGTGGGTTTGAAATGGCTATAAATAGGGGAGTTTGTTGCTCTGTGAGGCAGAGATTATGACTGCTAGAGTGTCGTTGCCTCCTAAATAAACATATTTGAGGTGTACTGTAGTGCCTTCAACTCCAACATGGGTGGTTCTTCAAAAGATGGCTTAGTTCGCTGTGTTGATCATTCAGATAACTTTATTAATTAAAAATCTAGGTCAGTTTGTATTACGGCGCAATTCTCCTCCAGCATTGCGCCAACGTCAAAGTCTTCTTCCTCCGATTCTTCTTCAAACTCGTGCCCTTGTTCTTCCTGCAGTTCTCAAATATACTGGCAGTTTTCCATATCATCTGGGTATTTCAACGCATTGAGAACGTTGAACTTTGCTTGCTGATTGTCGACTCTTATAGTGAGTTCTACTTTTTTTACGTTGATTAGCACTCACCATGTTGCGAGAAACAGGCGTCCCAATATGATCGGCACCTCAATGTCAGCTTCGTAATCCAGTATAATAAAGTCAGCAGGAAAGATGAATTTATCCACTTGCATGAGTACATCTTCTATCTCGAAGATTGATAAGGGCATCAGGTTTATACTTGCCCCTAAGTCACAAAGCGCATTTCCGAGTTCTTTACCCCCGATTGAGCATGACAGTGTGAAGCTCCCTAGATCTTTCATTTTCTTGGGGATGTTGTTCTGGAAGAGCGCACTACACTCATACGTTAGTGCGACAGTTTCATTTTCCCCGATCTTCCTCTTATTGGTGTGTATATGCTTGAGGAACTTCACGTAGCTTGGAATTTGTTCCAACGCTTCTACTAAGGGAATGTTGATATGTAGCTGTCGGAGAACATCCAGGAAACTCTTGAATTGTTTACTATCATCTTTTTTTTTTCATCCTAGACGAGAAAGGTGGAGGATCCCGCCGTACTTCTTGATCGTTTGACTGTTCTTTGAGGTCCCTTACTTCCTGTGTTCTTGGGGCTTGAGATTGCGATGACTTTGGTTCTTGGTTTTGTTGAGATTCATTCTTCGTAGAGGTAGTTGCTTCTAAACTTGTAGATTTATTGTTTGTAATTGAGTGGTCATTGTTGGTGATTGTGTCTTTTGGTCGTTCTACTGATTCTGGTACTGATAGCATAGGGACCGTCTTTCTACCGATTCTCAATGTCACTACTTGAAATTGTTCCTTGTCTCTTGGTTTTGGTGCTTCCGAACTGTTGGGCAGCGTATAGGTGCTCTATTTTTAAGCTCGTTCGCAAGCTGTCCAACCTACACCTCCATATTTTTAATGGAGGAAGCTTACGACTACATGATTCCCGTGTTCTTTTCGATATATCATTTCAGTAGCGCTTCCAAAGACGAGGTACTAGATGAGGTGTTAGAAGAGGATGGTTGGTTGTGTGGCTATCTACTTTTAACATTACCCTGACTTTGATTCTGATGATGGAAAACCGGAGGATTACCTTGATTCCCAGAATGACTGTTTTGTAGATTCCTTTGGCCCCCTTGGTCCTGATTCCCTCCCCAACTAAAGTTTGGGTGATTCCACCAACCAGGGTTGTATGTGTTGCTGAACGGGTTATTATAAATAGAGTATACAGATTGTGGATTTGATGGGCAGACTTCCACCGAGTGCCCCTCTACTCATTGGATGCAGCTTACTGTCGCCCCTTGTGTCAGCGCATTTGCTTGCGTTGCACTTTGAGAGAGATGTCCTTGATTAATAGCTATAGTCTGGAGGAGCGAGGTGACTGTGGCCATCTGGGCGGCCAAGATGGTCATTGTATCAGCTGGTACAATGGTACTTTCTGTTTTTCTCCACTTCGAGCCTCTTTCTCTATACCCGTCATCCATCCAGTCATCTGTATTTCACGAGATACGATCTAAGATGACCTTCGCTTCCGTATATGTTTTGTCCATGAATCCTCCTGCTATGGAGGCGTCAACAACTGCTTGTGTTGATCTATCCAAGCCATTATAGAAGGTTTCCATAAGAACGCAATCGGGAATCCCGATATGCGAACAGTCCCTTTGTCTTCATGTGTTGACTGCGGGTGGGAAAATTTTCTTCATGAATCGTTTGACCAACTGATCCCAAGAGTTGATTTCATTTGGCTCCAATGAATGAGCCTACCTCTTTACCTCATCTCGAAGTGTATACGGGAACAGATATAGTCTAATTTCTTCAGGAGTCACGCCAGGAATAGATAATGTGTTGCACATTTCAATAAAGCTGGTCAAGTGTGCGTGCAGGTCTTCTCCTTATAGACCTCCAAACTACCACGCATTTTGAATCATTTGTAGCTTGACCGGCTTTATTTCGAATATTACATTCTCCTCCACCGTAGGTCTTGCAATTCCTGGCGAGAAGTCATATACATTTTGTGCCGCATAGTTCTTTATTAGGATATTGCGTTCGGTGGCCAAAAAACTGGTTCTCGCGCCGACCGATTAACTTCTTGATTCCCCTCAGGCCTATCATTGTTAACCATGTTTCTCCTTCGCCTTTTTCGGTTCTGGCATGCTCATGTTTTGCAGGAAATTAGCTTAGAAATACAATAATTCTGTCGATAATATATATGCACCAATTGTATGAAAATTAGCTTAGAAATACAATAATTCTGAATTATCACAATTACACCCACTAACATCATTAAGATGGAAGAAGAGGAGATTTCTACTTTGTTTTGCAGGAAACCAAGTCACCGCTTGCGATTAAGGCTCCAGAAAAATTGACCAACGCATCTCTAACACATTGCGCCCATCAATCAATGATGAAAAGACGATTAACACAATGATGGCGTAATGCGACAATCAATCCAGAGCTAACTTTCAACCACATGCGGTAATAAAAACAACACCGCATGTGTACTCTCGATCGAAAGATGCAGCTAAGCAACGCAAATACGGAGGATTGTGCCATGTGTACGCCTAACGGTTGTGCGGATTTGACGATCTGATTGCACAACAGAAGGAATAATATCCTTCCATCTTTGGAATTTTCATAACAACAAGTGAGGACCACAAGGCCGGAGTCAAAGATCTTCACCTATAAATACCCATAGAATTCACAGAAAAAGAAGGATACTTGATACGGGGCTAATTGATACTATTGTATTGAGAAAAATGTTGAGCTGAGTGTTAAACTAAAGAAATCCGGGAAGAAAAAGAGATAAGGCCGTGAGGTGAGTCTCAGTGTTAATCTGCCAGATCCCCGCCGCGAAGCTCTATACTCAGATCCCTGCTACTGGTTGAGAAAGCATGAGAGGGAAGCTCATCCTTCCACACGATCCATCCATTCCGGCAAGTAAATCTCCCTCCAAATCGGTGTCGACACGTTGGCGCTTGTTTATATTTGTTTCTATCTCTTTTCAACATTGTATCTCATCTCCTTTATCTCTTCATTCACACACCATGTATCAGACGCTAAATAGATATGTTGAATGTCTTGATCGTTTTCATTACCACTTCTCTGTCTATTTCCGTTCCTCGATTTATCGTTTACTTTATGAAGTGTTCTTACTCCCTAGGTAGTCAATATGAATTAAACGAGTACTTAATCTGTGTTAGAGAGATAATTGCGTTTAGCTAAGGCATGCTAGACGACATCTTCACTTGTGAGAGCAAAAGTGAAGATGTCATTCTAATGTATCGAGAGAAGGTTAGAAGAATGCGTTAACTAGAGCAAGTAGTACTTCCAGGAATGGAAGCAACCTTGCGTTCATTACGTTCATCTCTGTTTCACCACAGACATGTAGGAATGCAGCTGATCACTGAAAGGTGTACGCTAAGGGAAAAAGGGGATCGTACTTATGACTTTAATGTAATTAAGGAACTTGTGATGTTTATATTAGTTATCTTTCTCTTTCTTTTTCGTACATAAGACTTGCTATTGCATTACATGATCTGTGTGTAATCTTTACAGCCAGCCTTGCCCTCAGTATTTTGTATCATGCAGCCTGTATCTTGTACCATTTTAGCTTAGGTTTACTACATTTTTTTTATTATCGCATTTTTACTGCTTTCTTTATCTTTATCGCAACTTTATATTCTTGTACACAAATACTTTTATTAAATTGAAAAACCTAGTCACATGTATCATAAACATAATGCAATAACCTCAAATAGTCCTTGTGTTCGACCTTGGATCACTCCGAGAAACTTACGGTGGAATTATACTTGGTTTTAACGCACAACATACTACAAGAGCATCCATTAATAATGCATATCTAGAAGTAGTATTGCATGAATTGAGTCCATTAACATGCATCATTAATAAGGAAGTAATTTCACCGTTACACGGGCACACGATCGAAAGATGCAAATGAGCAATGTAATCACGGAGGACTCACTGAAAATACATACTGGATATGGGGGATAATTGATACGAGGCTATTGAGAGAGAGGCTGATCTGAGTGCTGATCAGAGAAGATCCAGGAAGAAAAGAGACGAATCATTCCAAATCCCCATCGTGAAGCTCTGTACCTAGATCAACTCTACCGATTGAGCAAGCCTGAGAAGGAAGCTCATCCTTCCATTCACTTAATCTACGCCGGCAAGGAATCTCTCCATCCAGATCGGTGTCAACACTTTGGCACTCTTCTGTATCTGTTTCTAACTCTTATTTATCAATTGTACTTCATATTCTTAGTCTAAATCATTCACAACCATGTATCAGACGCTTGATTTTATAATTAAATTTCATGATCACTTTCATTTCCACATTTCTGTCTATTTTCGTTCCTCCATTAATCGCTTTCTTCATGATGTTTTCTTAATTCCGTGGTGATTAATATGAATTAAACAAGTAACTTAATTTTTGCTACAGAAATAAAGATGTTTAGCTAAAGCATGCTAGATGGCATCTTCACCTGTGAGAGCAAAAGTGAAGATGCCATTCTGATCTATCGAGAGAAGGTTAGAAGAATGCGTTAACTAAAGCAAGAAGTACTTCCAGAGATGGAAGCAATCTTGCGTAAACTACATTCGTCCATGTTTCACCACAGAGATGTGGGAAACGTAGAGGAACCGTACTTAAATCTTTAACGGAATTGAAAAACTTGCGCTGTTTATATTAATTATCCTTTCTCTTTCTGCTTTGCACATAAGCCTTGCCACCGTATAACACGATCTTTGTATAATCTTCGCAGTCAGTCTCAACCTCGATATCTTGTATCATCATAGTTTAGGTTTATTTTATCGTACTTTACTTTTATCGCAATTTACTTTATTATCGCATTTTTATTGCTTATCTTTACTTTACTGCACAATTTACTTTATCGCATCTACAAACCACACTTTTATTAAATTGAAAAACCCCCGGTCGCATATATCACGAACATAACACAATTAACCGAAAACAATCCCACATGTACAAACCACACTTGGATCACACTGAGAAACTTACAGTGAAATTATCCTTGGTTTCAATGCAAGGAAACTTGTGACAACGCACAACATACTACAAGAACATTCATTAATAACACATACATCTAGAAGTAGTATCACATATCATCGCAACCATCCATGCGTTGCATGACATGAGAAGATAAATTTTATTCATTCATAGTGATATATGTAAACAAGTTTATGGCATCATCGCATTTCAAGTCATCAAGTTTATGGCACCATTACCGGGCAATTGGTAATGGGAACATGGACATGTAGCTTAGATTAAAATTATGTTGTAACAAGTTTATGGCACCGTTGCCGGGGATTGGTTAACGGTTAGTGTTTGAGAATGTTTGTGGTATTTTGCAGGACAAATCTCTTTGTACTGGTTGTTTATCGCAAAGAGCAGTCTGACGGTGTATGAGCTATGGAGTGATCCAAATATTCTAAGCAGACCCGGAGATCAGGTGTATTATTCGCGCGGAAGTACATCAGGGTCGAATTAATTGGTGAAGAAGCATGGCTAATAATAACGAGGCACCAACAAGGAATCAAAGGGAAAATTGGCCAGCGTAAGATTCCATATTTCTTGCTTCTGACCGCAACGTCCCAATAAGAGACTGTGCGGCCCCAGATTTCTATAACTTCTCACCAGGAATCTCAAGGCCAACGGTTGAGGAGAATGTAATCTTTGAAATAAGGCCGATTATGCTGCAGATAATTCAGAATATAGGTCAATTCGGAGGATTATAAGGAGAAAACCCACATGCGCATTTGACGAATTTTGTAGACATGTGCAGCGCATTCCCCAGGCCTGGTGTGACTCAAGAAGAACTTAGGTTGTATCTTTTCCGTATACACTGCAGGATGAAGCAAAGAGGTGGGCTCATTCGTTAGAGCCAGATGAGATTAACGCGTGGGAATAGTTGGTTGACAGGTTCATGAATTGATTCTTCCCTCCAGCCATCAACGCAAGGAGACGGAGGGATGTGTTAAATTTTGAGCAAAAGGGTTATGAAACTTTGAGCACTGTCTGGGTGCGTTTCAAACAATTAGTGAAGAGTTGTCGGCATATCAAGATTCCTAATAGGATATTGATGGAGTCATTTTATAATGGCTTAGATCAATCAATGCAAGCAGTTGTCGATGACTCCGCAACAAGAGGATTACTGGACAGATCATATAGAGAAGCCAAGAGCATATTAGATCGCATTTTCGACATTCGGATGAGTGGATTGATACCAGGTTTGAGGAAAGTGGTTTGAAGCAAGGAAGAGTAGAGAATGCCGATGTGTCAACTAATACAATGAGCACACTGGTAGATCAAATGATCACGATGACCTCACTCCTTTAGACGATGGCTAATCAATAGAGAAATCTCTCTCAAGGTTCAGCGCAAGTTCATGCATTAACGCATGTGGCCACAATAAATTGCGTTTCAAGTGGGGAAGGACATCCAGTAGAAGTCTGCCCGTGGAATCAACAGGCCGTATTTTGTATAATGAGTCATTTGGCAGCATCTATAACCTTGGTTGGTGAGATCACCCAACTTTAAGTTGGGACGGGAATCACAATGATGGAAGCCATCGTTTCCATCAGAACAGTTATCAAGGGGATCGAGGAAACCCTTTGGTCTTCATTAATTCGGACTGTAGTCCAGATAACTCTCAAAGTATACCACCATATGACCAACCGTTCTTATATGATACCTCTTGCAGTACCTCATCTTTGGAGACTTCATTGAAGCATTATTTTGAAAAGAGCGAGGCAATTAGACAATCGCAAGCTAACTCCCTTAGAGGTTTGGAAGAGCAGATTAAACAGCTTGCAATTAAGTTGAAAAATAAAGTGCCTAGTACGTTGCCTAGCAGTTCAGGAGCATCGGGGCCATGAGGTAAAGAGGAATGTCATGCAGTGACATTGAGGAGTGGTAAAACAACAGNCCTAGCAGTTCAGGAGCATCGGGGCCATGAGGTAAAGAGGAATGTCATGCAGTGACATTGAGGAGTGGTAAAACAACAGCCCATATGCCTCCAGCACCAGACCCAACAACAAGACCAGTAGATCTAACTTCGATGATGACCAATCAATCAATAGTGGAAACATTATCAGTTCAGAAGTAAGTATACCTACAAAAGATGAAGCTCCTAAATACTTTAATTATAAATCAACACAACCTCCAACTAATGAAACACAGCAAGAACAAGACCTCACCAAACAGCCAATATTCCCTTAATAGAAGCTTTCGAACAGTTTGAAGTAAGTAACTTCGGGATCCTCCACCTTTCCCATCCAGGATAGAGAAGAAAGATGATAGTAAGCAATTCCAGAGGTTCCTGAACGTTCCTCGACAGCTACACATCAATATTCCCTTAATAGAAGCTTTGGAACAGTTTTCGAGCTATGTAAAATTTCTAAAGGATATACTTTCTAACAAAAGAATGATCAAGGAGAATGAAACAGTTGCACTAACATATGAATGTAGTGCATTGTTTCAAAACAATAACCCCACCAAAATGAAGGATCCTGGGAGTTTTACATTGACCTGCTCAATAGGAGGGAAGAAGGTTGGGAACGCGCTGTGCGATTTAGGGGTGAGCATAAATTTAATGCCCTTGTCGATCTTTAAAAAGTTGGATATCGGCAACGAAGACCAACCAAGATCACATTACAGTTGGCCGATAGATCGATAACGCATCCTAAGGGAAAAATAGAGGATGTACTCATGCAAGTGGACAAGTTTATCTTCTCGGCGGACTTTATCATATTGGATTACGAAGCTGATAGAGAAGTACCTGTCATCTTCGGTCGCCCATTTCTCGCAACAGGGCGAGTGCTGATCGATGTGCAAAAAGGAGAACTCACCATCATAGTTAATGATCAGGAAGTGAAGTTCAAGTTTTCAATGCGTTGAAGTACCCAAGTGATATGGAGAATTTCCAATATATTGAGGAATTACGAGAAGAACCTCGGCACGAGCCCCTGGCAGAATTGGAGGAAGAAGAATTTAGAATCAGCGCCATATGGGAGGAGGATTGCACCGCAATTCAAGTTGAATCAAATTTTGAACCACTCAAGTTATCTGAACGAACTTCACNGGCACGAGCCCCTGGCAGAATTGGAGGAAGAAGAATTTAGAATCAGCGCCATATGGGAGGAGGATTGCGCCACAATTCAAGTTGAATCAAATTTTGAACCTCTCAAGATATCTGAACGAACTTCACAACGCACTAAGCCATCTTTGGAAGAACCACCCGTGCTAGAGATGAAACTGTTGCCTGTGCACCTCAAGTATGCTTAATTAGAAGATAACAACACGTTACCGATTATCATTTATGCTTCGCTGAGTAAGGAGAAGGAAGATGCACTCATCCAGATCCTGAGAAACAACACAAAAGCTTTAGGATGGACCTTGGTAGACATTCGAGGAATCAGTCCCTCGTATTGCATGCAGAAGATTCATCGGGAAGAAGGAAAGACAGGATCGATAGAAAGGCAACGAGGCTTGAACCCAGCTATGAGGGAAGTAGTGAAGAAGGAAATAGTGAAGTGGTTGGAAGCAGGTGTCATCTACCCAATATCTGATAGCAGCTGGGTGAGCCCAGTGCAGTGTGTTCCGAAGAAAGAGGGGATGGCAGTCGTCACTAATGATAAGAATGAATTAGTTCCTGCAAGAACGACCACGTGGTGGAGAATCTGCATGGATTATCACAAGTTAAATTTGACCACTAAAAAGGACAACTTCCCACTTCCGTTCATTGATCAGATGTTAAATAAACTTGCTGGGAATGAATCCTTCTGTTTTCTTGATGACTATTCAGGGTACTACCAAATATCAATTGCACCGGAGGATCAAGACAAGACAACCTTCACGTGCCCATTTGGTACGTTTGCATTCCGACACATGCCATTTGGACTCTGCAATGCACCAAGTACTTTCCAATGATGTGTGATGGCGATCTTTTCAGATTACTTGGAGGAGTCAGTCGAAGTAATCATGGACGAATTTTCAGTTTTCGGCAATAATTATGACTCCTGTTTGGCTAACCTTGAGTAAGTCTTGAAGAGATGTGTGGCAATGAATCTTGTTCTGAATTGGGAAAAATGCCACTGTATGGTTGAAGAAGGAATTGTTCTGGGTCATAGCAGGATTGGAAGTTGATCAGGCGAAAATCAACGCAATTTCCAAGCTACCTCCACCAATGAACGTGAAAACACTTGGGAGCTTTCTGGGACATGCTGGGTTTTATCGAAGATTTATTCGCAACTTCTCCCAAATCGAAGGCCCCTAAGTGCGCCCATGAAGCTGATCGTGAATATAATTTTGATGATGTGTGCACTGAAGCATTCAACACATTGAAAGATGCGCTTATCAACGCACCCATTTTGATTGCGCCGGATTGGACGCAACCATTTGCATTGATGTGTGATGCGAGCGGTTATGCAGTGGGCGCAATGAGTCAGCGCAAGGATAAGGTATTGCATCCTATCTACTATGCGAGTAAAACGTTGAATGATGCGCAGGAGAATTATACATCCACGAAGAAGGAAATGCTTGCAATGGTATTTGCACTAGAAAAATTCCATCAGTACTTAATCGGAACAAACGTTGTGGTGTATACCGATCACTCTGCGATCATATATCTTATGAAAAAAAGGATGTGAAACCAAGGCTTATACGATGGGTGTTGCTTCTGCAAGAATTTGACCTAGAAATCAAACACCAAAAGGGCACCGAGAACCAAGTCGCTGATCATTTGTCAAGAATTCAAAATTGCGAGGTTTAAGGGAAAGAAAAAGATATTGAAGAAAGATTCCCCGATGAGCTGCTGATGTCAGTAGACATTAATGTTCCCTGGTATGCAGACATCGTGAACTTCATCGTTTGCAGTCAAATACCAGATGACCATACTTACTAACAGAAGAAGAAGCTAAGACACGACGTAAAATTTAATTTCTGGGATGACCCATTCCTTTATCGACTTGGACCTGATCACATTCTACGTTGATGCGTTCCTGAGCACGAAGTCAGGCACATTCTAGAGCGGTGTCATGAGTCCCCTTATGGAGGACATTTTGGGGGGCAGCAGACTGCCGCAAAGGTCCTATAGTGTGGCTATTTCTGGCCAACACTGTTTAAAGATGACCATGCCCACGTTGTGCAATGCAACAGATGTAAAAGAACGGGGAATATGTCTAAAAGAAATGAAATGTCGTTGACATCAATCTTAGAGGTTGAGTTATTCGATGTTTGGGGAATCGACTTCATGGGCTCGTTTCCACCATCAGAAGGTCATCACTATATCCTAGTCGCGGTTGATTACGTATCAAAATGGGTTGAGGCCATCGCATGTGCCAAGAATGATGCGACCATAGTGGAAAAGTTTCGTAAGAAGAATATTTTGTTCGATATGGGACACCGCTGGCCTTAATCAGCGATGAGGGCCCTCACTTTATCAACCACATAATTACCAACCTGTTGACTAAATTTAACGTCAGCCATCGAGTCGCAACTGCTTATCACCCACAGATTAATGGGCATGCAGATATTTCTAATCGAGAGATCAAAATTATATTGGAGAAGGTAGTCAATACTTCCAGGAAGGATTGGTCACCCAAGCTTGATGAAGCACTATGGGCATACAGGACTGCTTATAAAACACCAATTGACATGTCCCGTATGCCCTGGTCTTTGGAAAAGCTTGTCATCTGCCACTCGAGTTGGAACATAAGGCGATGTGGGCATGCAAGAAGCTGAAGTTTGATTTAGCAAGTGCAAGGAAAGTCTGGAAGCTGCAACTGAACCAATTGGTCGAATGGCGAAGGGACGCCTATGAAAATGTCAAAATCTAAGGAGAAAACCAAGAAGTGGCATGATGACCGAATAAACGATCGGACATTCGTCGAAGGTCAACAGGTATTACTATTTATTGCACATTTGAGATTGTTCCCAGGGAAGTTGAAATCTCGTTGGTCTGGGTCTCTACGAATCAATACTATGTTTCCCCACGGCACAGTGGAACTAACAATTTTAGACGCAAACAACGCGTTTAAAGTCAATGGTCAACGGATTAAGCCTTACTACGGAGGCGACATAGATCGACGCAAGGATACCATTGACTTGGGTAAGCTGGATTAATCGCTTGCAGAGGATGTGATTGCGGTAATTCTGAGAACTTCTTTCAATCAGCATCCCTATCTATGTTTACTTGCTTTCTTTACAGCTTTCCTTTACCGCTTTCTAAATTGTGTTATTTATTGCTTATTAAGAATTAGTTTTTAATGCTTTCTGTATTTAACTTCAAGTTAATTCAGTTGAGTATTTCCATGTCATTTCTTTAATTTGTATGCATGAGTAGCATTGTTCTTCAATTTTTGTGAATGACGGGATGAAACATTGAACATCGAAAAGTCTTTTCGACTTGCATTTTTAATGAATTAAAAAGAAAAAAATAAAATTTTATATGTAACGCAATGATGAGTGCATGATGTGCTAACAAGAAACACATTGTGTCCATTACACCCAAACGCATTGCGTTGATGGGTATGTTGTGTGCATATGTGTTCTTTGCCCATCCTTAGTGAAAAGGCATTATGTTGAGGAAGCGATGCGCTGGTAGCAATACCGTGCACCCGATCCTCCAGAAATGCATTGAGTTAAGTGGTATGTTGTGGGAATTTGTGCGTTGTTGCTCGTCCTCAGCAAAAATGAATTTGCGTTAATGGAAGCACGGTGTTAATTTTTAATCGTGCACCCATCTGAATCAAATTCAAAGATATTTCAATTCATTATTTTTCTAAGTTAACGAAATTCTTTAATTCTTTGTACAGGCCAAAATTTTTGTATTGCGTTATTTGTGATTATGTGTGTACTTAGTTAAGTTTCAATACAACTAAGTAATAATTCTCTCTATATGCCTGTGCCTTTTTCTTTATCATCCTTTGTCAACTTTGCGATATTCTTAATCTTTCTTTTTGCATTATTCATTGCGCTACCATGATGTATAATATGCATTCACTTAGAAACATTTCCCATACTCTATAATTTCTAACTAACACTTAGTTAATTCGTAGCTTAGTAATGTTTTACCTTTTATCTTTCAAAGTTCTGCTCAAACCTTCTTTTTGAAATTTTTTTCTAAGTGTTTTTCTATTCTGTCCGAAAAACGCAATGAGGACCTTGCGCATCTCTAAATTTGGGGGTGGGAAGGTCTGAGCAGATGAAATCAGGATTATGTGGTCTATAAGAAAATGCGTTCATTTCATTTCAAAAAAAAAAAAACATTTTCATGTCAACTCCAATGTTAGCGCAAGGGGAAACTTAAAAAACATTCCCAACCTGATAAGAGTTAGTTGTGAAAGGAACCTGCTCGCAGTTGGATGTTCGTATGACACCCGTGGGAGCAAGCCAAAACGAAGGTGGATTTCCAAAACAATGCAATATGAAAAAAAGAGAAAAAAAATGCATAAGCAAAAGACAAATAAAAGAAATAAGAGACAACTCCTCTGAAATTTATGAGTTAAAGTTGAGATTGGCACACAACTATAGTTGGATGTTCGCATGACACCCGTGGAAACAAGCCAAAATGAAGAGTGTAACCATGATCAACAATCTCTAATAAATGACGCAAAGTTTTACCACCGCATACGAACGCATCAAATTGTTTTGACAAGAAGAGGTAAACATTCTTTTTAAAATTAGAAGAGCATTTTTTAGTAGTAATTTGAAGTTTAGAAGAATAAAGTAGGGCTTTGATATGAATTAGCAAGGATAGAAGAAAATTGCGTTGTCAAGTAATGTGCCCAATTGGAGCATCCGGAGCAACCAATCACCACAAAAGTTTAGGATAGGAACTGAGCATTTTTGCCTTAGTAGAAGATATGTTTGAGGAAAAGCATATATCTAAATTTGGAGGTGTGATAACTTGTAGAAATACAAGTTATTTATACTGATTTATTTAGATATTGCGGCCAAAAGAAAGGAAAGTTGCGTCAATTGTATGGAAATTAGCTAAGAAATACAAGAATTATAAATTGTCGTCAATACATCCACTGACACCATTGCGATGGTAGAAAAGAATATTTCAAGTCTGTTTCGCAGGAAATCAAGTCACTGTATGCGCTTATGGCTCAAGAGAAAAAGATTAACACATATACGTCGCATTGCGCCCATCATTCAGGAAAGAATAGACAATCAACGCAACTGCAACCGCATGCGGTAATAGAAACAACACCGTATGCGGGCACACGATTGAAAGATGCAAATGAGCAACGCAATCACGGAGGATTTTGACACGTGTACAACTAACTGTTGTGCATTTTTGACTGATTGATTGCATAATAGAAGGAATATTTATTGCACCATTATCAGAATTTCTATAACAATAAAGTAGGGACCACACGGCAGAGAGTCAGAGCATTCATCTATAAATACCTTCAGAGAATTCAGTGAAAATATATACTGGATACGGGGAATAATTTATACGAGGCTATTGAGAGAGAGGATGATCGGAGAAAATCTGGGAAGAAAAGAGACAAGGCCGAGAGGTGAGTCTCAGGGCGAATCATTCCAAATCCCCGAACGTGAAGCTCTATACCTAAATCAACTCTACCGATTGAGAAAGCCTGAGAGGGAAGCTCATCCTTCCATTCACTCCATCTATGCCGACAAGCAATCTCACAATCCAGATCGGTGTCAAGACATTGGCACTCTTCTATATCGTTTTCTAACTCTTATTTATCAATTGTACTTCATCTTCTTAGTCTAAATCATTCACAACCATGAATCAGACACTTGATTTTATAATTAAAGGTCATGATCACTTTCATTTCCACATTTATGTCTATTTCCGTTCCTCCATTAATCGCTTAGTCCACGATATTTTCTTAATCCCGTTGTGATTAATATGAATTAAACAAGTAACTTAATTTGTGCTAAAGAAATAAATATGTTTAGCTAAAGCATGCTAGACGACATCTTCACCTGTGAGAGCAGAAGTGAAGATGCCATTCTGATCTATCGAGAGAAGGTTAGAAGAATCATTAACTAGAGCAAGAAGTACTTCCAGAGATGGAAGCAATCTTACATAAACTACGTTCATCCCTGTTTCACCACAGAGATGTGGGAAATGTGGCCGATGAACGAGAGGTGTACGCCAAGAGAAAGCGGAACCGTACTTATATCTTTAACACAATTGAGAAACTTGCGCTGTTTATATTAATTATCCTTTCTCTTTCTGCTTCGCACATAAGCCTTGCCACCACATAACACGATCTTTGTATAATCTTCGCAGTTAGTCCTTGGTATCTTGTATCATGTAACCTGTATCTTGTATCATCATAGTTTAGGTTTATTTTATCGCACTTTACTTTTATCACAATTTACTTTATTATCACATTTTTATTTCTTTTCTTTACTTTACTGCACAATTTACTTTATCGCATGTACAAACCACACTTTTATTAAATTGAAAAACCCCAGTCACATATATCACGAATGTAACACAATCAACCTAAAACAATCCCTGTGTTCGACCTCGGATCACACCGAGAAACTTGCGATGAAATTATACTTGGTTTCAATGCAAGGAAACTCGTGACAACACACAACATACTACAAGAAAATTCATTAATAACACATACATCTAGAAGTAGTATCGCATATCATCGCAATCATCCATGCATTGCATGACATAAGAAGTTAATTTTCTTCATTCATATTCATATATGTCAACAAGTTTATTGCATCATCGCATTTCAAATCATTAAGTTTATGGCGTCGTTGCTAGGGAATTGTAATGGGAACATGGACTTGTAGCTTAGATTAAAATTATGTCATAACAATAAACAAGATAATTGCAAAGAATGAATATTCCCTAGTTGTGCTAGCTAAATGCTTCTCAACCTATTCAACTGATTTAGCTACTGATGTATGAATAACAGAGAGTGAATAGATATAGAGAAAGAAATTCCATTCTTATAAATGAGTTGAGTACAAAATGACAATATAAGTTAAGGGTAGAGAGCTTGGTAGCAATTCCTTGCTGACCGAGTCTTTTTACTAAATTCTAGAACATCGTATGATTTATTTCAAAAAGAAAATTTTCTACCGAGGTGTCAAATGATTTTATCCTTGCACAAAAATTTTCTTCATTGATATTTTTTTCTAACCTTGCGCTGATTCGAGTGCCTTGCGTTCATTTTGGCTTGCCCTCATGTGTGTCATGCAGACATCCAACTACGAGCAATGCACTCTTTCTTAGACTAAACTCATACCTATTTGGCAGTGGAGTTGCGGTCATTTATTTATGCATTGATCTTGGTAACTTACTTTCGTTTTGGCTTCCTCCACGTGTGTCATGCGGACATCCAACTACGGGTAAGTGCCTTTCACAACTTAACTCTTATCAACATGGGTTTCCTATTGCGTTGACAATGGAGTTATTATTCTCAGATTTTTTTTTTTTTTTTGAAAATAGCAAGGTTGAAAATAAATACCTCACCCTCACCATGTGGAAATAAGAAGTAGAAGTAAGTAAGATCTAGATAGCTAAATACTAGTAAAAGTGTCGAAGGAATAAGATTTCAAGAATCATGTAGGGGGGTAGTCCGGGTTTTTCAGCTTCACAGAGACTTTTTCTGGCTGGAAATCACCTCCGCAATATAATTTAACTCGTTGTCCATTAATCATAAATGTCCAACTGCCATCCTCAGTGATCAGCTCCACTGCACCATGTGGAAATATTCCTTTAATGATGAAGGGGCCGAACCAACGTGATTTTAATTTTCCGGGAAGAGCCGCAGTCTTGAATTGAAGAGTAAGACCTTTTGCCCAACTTGGAGGTTTCTAGAACATATACGATTGTCATGCCAGTGCTTGGTGCAGTCCTTATAAATCTTCACATTCTCATATGCGTTGATCCTTCATTCTTCTAGCTCGACCTGCTGTATTTTTTGTGCTTCTTCTGCTTTCTTCAAATCAAAATTCAGCTTCTTGATCGCCCACAGTTCCTTATGCTTCAGCTCCAAAGGAAAATGACACGCCTTGCCAAATACCAACGCATAGGGGGACATACCTATTGGTGTTTTAAATGCGGCCCGGCATGCCCACAACGCATCGTCAAGCTTCATTGCCCAATCTTTCTGTGAAGGCTTTACTACCTTCTCAAGTATCAACTTAATTTCATGATTGGACACTTCAGCCTGACCATTGGTTTGTTGATGG
Source organism: Benincasa hispida (assembly GCF_009727055.1). Classification (NCBI taxonomy): domain Eukaryota; kingdom Viridiplantae; phylum Streptophyta; class Magnoliopsida; order Cucurbitales; family Cucurbitaceae; genus Benincasa; species Benincasa hispida. The sequence continues at coordinate 1,018,371 of NW_024064858.1, read as the reverse complement.
TATGCGGTGGCCACTTTGTGGAGGATGTTGTACTTGTGCATCAGCTCTTTGATATAAGTGGGATCCTTCATCACTTATGATAGCACAAGGAGTGCCATAACGAGTGAAAATATTTTTCTTTAGGAACTGGGAGACTACCGCCGCATCACTTGAGGCGCATGCTATTGCCTCTACCCACTTGGAGACATAGTCGATGGCCAATAAAATGTAATGCTTTCCATGCGAAGGAGGGAATGGTCCCATGAAATCAATCCCCCATACGTCGAATAATTCCATCTCCAAGATAGTGTTCATTGGCATTGCGTTCTTCCATGAAATGTTACCTGTGCGTTGACACCGATCACATTTCATTACGTAGTCAGCCTCATCCTTGAATAATGTAGGCCAAAAGAATCCACTTTGAAAAACTTTTGCTGTGGTGCGCTGCCCTCCAAAGTGTCCACCATATGGTGAGTCGTGGCATTGTGACAATATGCATTGTTGAGCATCATTCGGTATGCATAATCGAATAATCTGGTCTGCACCTCTTTTATACAGATTTGGCTCATCCTAATAATAATGTTTGTATTTGTGCTTGAGCTTCTTTTGTTGCTGATAGGTGTAATCTTCAAGGAATTGTTCGCAAACCAAATAATTGACGATGTCCGCATACTAGGGCAATTCTTCTATGTGGAACAGCTGCTCATCCGGGAATACAGCAGTCACTTCAGACTCGTTGCGGTCAACCTCAGGATTTTCTAGTCTAGACAAGTGATTCGCAACTTGATTCTCTGTCCTCTTCCGATCAATTATTTCGATATCAAACTCTTGAAGGAGGAGAACCCATCTGATCAACCTCAGCTTTGCGTCTTTCTTTGTCATTAAGTATTTGATCGTCGAGTGATCGTTGTGGATGAGTACCTTGGTTCCTAGCAGGTATGCCTGGAATTTTTTCGACGCAATAATCACAGCCAGGAGTACTTTGGTGGTATAATTTGTTTGAGTAGGGTTTAAAGTTTTACTCGCATATGCGATGGGATGCAAAATTGTTTTTATCTTTTGTGCTAAAGTTTCCCCCATTGCATACTCGCTTGCGTCGCACATAATTTCAAATGGAAGTGCCCAGTCCGGCGCAATCAAGATGTGTGCGGTAATCAGCGCATCTTTTAAAACTCTGAATGCACTGAGGTAGTTGTTATCAAACTCAAATTTTCTGTCCACCTCTAACAATGCACTCAGTGTTCGTGCTATCTTAGCAAAGCCCTTGACGAATCGTCTATAGAATCCAGCATGCCCCAAGAAGCTTCGCTCAGCTTTCATGCTGGTTGGAGGTTGAAGTTTTTCAGTTGCTTCAATCTTTGCTTTTTCCACCTCAAATCCATCCCGGGAGACCTTATGTCCCAACACTATGCCCTCCCTTCACATCTTTTCAGAATCTTCTCCAAGTTGGCTAAGCAGACTTCATAAGTGTTCCCATAAACAGAGAAGTCATCCATAAATATTTCCATAGAGTCCTTGAGATAATCTGAAAAGATCACCATCATGCACCTTTGGAACGTGCTTAGTGCATTGCAGAGGTCAAACGGCATGCGACGAAAAGCAAACGTCCCATATGGGCAGGTGAATGTGGTCTTGTCTTGATCTTCAAGAGCTATCATGATTTGATTGTATCTGGCATACCCATCCAGGAAGTAGTAAAAATCATTCCCTGCTAGTCTATCTAGCATTTGATCGATGAATGGTAAAGGGAAATGATCTTTCTTTGTGGCCGCATTCAACTTGCGGCAATCCATGCATATGCCCCATGCAGTGACGGTTCTTTGCGGTATTAATTCGTTGTTCTCATTTGGGACTACCATCATTCCGCGCTTCTTCGGCACACATTGCATGGGGCTGACCCATATGCTATCTGCTATAGGATAGATAATGACCGCATTAGCCATTTGATAATCTCCTTCTTGATGACCTCCTTCATCGCAGGGTTGAGTCTGCATTGATGTTCAGTTGTTGCTTTGTGGTTGTCTTCAAGACAAATGCGGTGCATGCAGTACGTAGGGCTAATTCCTCTGATGTCAGCGAGCGTCCAGCCAATTTCTCACAGATGTTTCTTGATAATGCTCATCAACGCATTCTCTTGATCTTTGTTAAGCATCGAGGAAATGATCACTGGCAGCTTCTCATTATGCCACAAAAATGCGTACTTCAAATGGGTTGGTAGGATCTTTAAGTCAAGAGTTGGTGGCTTCACTAGGGAAGGTTGCATTATTTTTCATTTTTTTTGTTGGCTCTACTTCTTGTTTTGCGATCATTTCTTCTTCCTTGTTTTTTTTTGTTTTGATCGCATTGCAAGTAGCAACGGATGTGCTGGCATCCTCTTCATACTCTTCATCAGAATTTTCTTCTTCAATCAAATTCAGGTCATCATCAGAATCTTGCAGGTCTTCTTCATCCGAAAACTTCATGGCATGAATTGTATTAAATTTGAGCACATCCTTCACCTTACCTTCTGGATGAACCAGAGATTTGTCAGCCAGTTGGAAAGTCACTGATGTGGGCACAAGTTCCCCCACATTTAGCTATCTAAAGATTGACAGAGCCATCAAATTTATGCTGGCCCCCAAGTCACACAGGGCTTGCCCAATGTAGAGTCCTCCTGTGGAGCAAGGAATGGTAAAGCTCCCAGGATCGCTCATCTTGGGAGGGATTATTGATTTGGAACTTTGCGTTAACACCACCGTGGCAAATTTTCCAGCACCCCTCTTCTTAGTTACCATATATTTAGAAAATTGGCGTATGCAGACATTTCCTCAATTGCTTCACTGAAAGGAATATTAACAGGTAATTGCTTTAACATAGATAAGAAGCATTGGTGCTGTACCTCTTCGTTTTTCTTCTTCCTTAGTCTCTATGGGAAATGGGGTAACTAAACTTTCACAGCTCCCGGTTCATTTGGATTTGAGGTCGACGCAACCTCCGATTTTACTGCTTCATTTTCTCTTTCTTCTTCTTACGCTACCGCAATGTCAGGTTCAGCTGCAATGAAAGTTGTTCTACTATGCTCCTTCTTTTCTCCTTCCACAGTCTTCCCACTACGCAATGTCCCAACCTGACATTGCTTCTTACCTGATCCCCCCGGGTTGCGTGGAAGTTCAGTTGAACTTGGACAAGCCCCTTGCGATCTACTTTTTAGCTCACTCGCAATCTGGCCCATCTGTAATTCGAGATTGTGGATGGACGTGGCCTGAGTTTGAAGCACGATTTCGTTTTTCTTTATGCATTGCTTCAATAGGCTCTCCAAAGAAGAGGATTGTGGTGGTTTTTGTGAGCTACTTGCTTGATTAACCGTTGTTGCATGGGAAGAATCCTGGTGGCCCTTCTTTTTGCTCCACAGGTTGGAAATTTTGTTGTTGATTCTTCCAAGCAAAATTGGGGTGGTTTCTCCACCTGGGGTTATAGGTGTTTGAAAAGGGATTATTTTTTATAAAGTTTATAGATTGTAGATTTTGCGAGCAGTCTTCCATCGCATGCTCATCACCGCAAGTCGCACACCTTGCGGTGTTTTGACTGATTGCATTGATTTGCCCACCTTTCGATGTTGTGCTGCTGATCGCCATTCTCTGGATTAAATTCATCATTGTGGTCATTTGGTTTTGTAATTAAACAATAGCATCGTTATTTGCATCAGAATCTTTGACTCTCAATCTCTGGTCATTCTCTCTCCAATCTTCATGATTCTTAGAGATGCGATCCAAGATATTCTTCGCCTCATCGTATGTTTTGTCAAGCAAACCACCAGTGGCTGCCACATTGGCAACGGTCTGCGAAGCGGGATTCAAACCATGATAGAAAATCTCCATTTGAAGGCAGTTTGGTAACCCATTATGCGGACAATCTCGCATCAACCTTTTGAAACTCGCCCAAGCATCGCTGAGCGATTCGTCATAGTCTTGTTCAAAAATTGTAATCAGTTTCCTTCTTCTTTCGTTCTCGGTAGATGGAAAATACTTCTTCATAAATTTCTCCACTACCTGCTCCCAAGAAGTGATCTCTCTCGGCTCGAAAGAATATGCCCATTTCCTAGCCTGATCACAGAGAGAAAATGGGAACAACGTTAGTCAAACTTCTTCGGCAGAGATGTTCGGGAACACAAAAGTATTACAGATTTCAAGAAAACTTCGGAGGTGGCGTGCGAGTCCTCGCCATGCCTTCCTCTAAATTGACCTTCATTCTAGATCATTTGCAGCATCACCGGTTTCATTTTGAATCTGCTTCCGTCAAGGGCAGATTTCATGATTCCCGAAGAGAAATCATAGAGGTTTGGCGATGCATAGTCTCTAATGGGCCTATCGCGATCATTTTCCAGCAAAATTGGATTCTCCATGGCAATATTATCATTTGGTGCTCCATTTCCAGGCTGCTACACCATCTATTCTTTGTCTGATTGTGGTTGCTGTTGGTGGTCTCTCAATCTTCTTCTAAAAGTCCTCTCAATCTTCGAGTTGTAATTCGTCAGATATTGAGAGTTCTGCAAAGAAATAAAAAAAATTACTGTTAGCAAACTATCTTGCTGAAGTCCCCACAACGACGCTAAAAACTTGATACTTGTATTTATGATGTGGAAATATGGATGCTATGTGTTGATGGAATTGCGTTGTGCACTCAAGTTTCCCTAGCGAAATCCAAATGTAAATTCCTCTGGGTTTCGTGGTAAGTATAGGGTCGAACACAGGGACTTGTGAAAATAGTTTGCATTGGTAATTTTTATGGAGAATTTTGCGGTAACCGGATAAATAAATAAATTGTTCGGTTTGTTGTTTGCGTTGATGAAAAAGAAATAATTAAATGCGACAGAGTTGAGAAAAGACAGTTGCGTTTATAGATGCAATGAATATGCGATGAACGGGTTGAGAAGATCTTTAGCTAGCGTTACTTGGGAATGTGTCAGACTATGCGATCATGTTACAATCATGAACAGCAAGTCATTTTCCAATGTAAATGTGATGCTCCTAAATCTAGGACACATGTGTTGAATGCAAAATGTCCATAGAGCTCATCCCTAAGTCTCTACTCTTGTTCTATGCGATGATGAAAAATGCATGAAAGCATGGTGACCGCATACAATCATATCCTATCTCTAAGATACATGCGATGTGTTGATAACAAATAGTGCTAATTCCTAAGTGCCTATCTCTTGTTTATGCGTTCTAATCTGGCTCTTCCGAGTCTAGATTATAATCTGACCTTCCCAAGTCTAGATCCTGTCCTTAGACTACCCTCTCGAGTATCTCTAATGGACGAATGAAGCATATATAAACAAGATAATCGAAAAGAATGGAGATTCCCTAGTTGTGCTAGCTAAATGCTTCTCAACCCATTCAACTGATTTAGCTACTCATGCGTGAATAACAGAGAGTGAACAAATATAGAGAAAGAAATTCCATTCTTATAAATTAGTTGAGTACAAAATGACAATGTATGTTAAAAGTAGAGAGCTTGGTAGCAATTCCTTGCTGACCGAGGCTTTATCCACTGAAATCTCTTTTCTGACCTAAAGATGTTCCTGCTTCCGCAGGCGTTGGCCCTCTCTCTGTCCTTGAAGCTTCCGATGCTCTCCCAAGCTTACCGGAACGATCTGCTTGCACAACTTTCTCCCTCACGTCTGCTTTAAAATGAAAGAAAACTAAACCCCTTCTCTGAAGAATGCCCTTGGTATTTATAGAGCATCCATGGTGAAAGGTGGCTTCTCTCTCTTTGTTGTATAGATGGGACAGCTTTAATTCCTGACTGATGCACCGAATAATTATCACCGATAAAGCTGAATGTACTTTGTGACCGTTATCGGCTGTCAAATTAATTTGGATTCGACTGTTATCAGTTTTCTGTCCATCGCTCTATCATCAGCTTACTGTCATTAGATTTAGCAACAATTCGCCCTGTATCAAGTAGCATAAGTTTTCTTTGAAATCTATGGGGTATTTATAGGTGCAGGTCTTTGACTCCGGCCTTGTTGTCCCCACTGATGATTATGGTAATTTCAAAGATGGAGGGATATTATTCCTTCTGTTATGCAATCAGATCGTCAATTTTGCACAATCATTAGTTGTATACGTGTCTCAATCCTCCGCTTTTGCATTGCTCAGCTGCATCTTTTGATTATGGATTTGCATGCGGTGTTGTTTTTATTACCGCATGCAGTTGAAAATTTGCTCTGGATCGACTGTCGCATTGCGCCGTAATTGCGGTGATCATCTCTTCATTGTTGATTGACGGGTGCAATGTGACAGAGATTCGTTGATCAGTTTCTCGAGAGCCTTGAGCACAAGCGGTGACTTGGTTTCCTTCAAAACAAAGTAAAACTCGGCTTGTCTTCCATCTTTATGGCATTAGTAGGTGTAATTACGATCATTTATAATTATTGTAATTCTAAGCTAATCTTCATACAATCGGCGCATATTTACTACCTTTTGGCTAAAATATCTAGATAAGGTGGCATAAATAACTTGTAACTCTCGATGCTTCTTCCTCGACTGAACAAAGGAGGCTTACGGCTAGAGGGTTTCTCCGGGCTCTCCCTGCGAGTCTGGGGATAGTGTGGGCTTGGGCGGCAAGCCTATGACTGGCAGCCAGGAATGCTGCATCTCGCATGGCTACTTGGTCAAGGGTGGAAGGTGAAGCAGAATTGTTTGGGTTCTTGTCAGCCATGGATACGAGCTTGGAAAGCTCTGGTAAAAACTTGAGCTGCTGCTGAGAAAGAAAGGTCTGGGTGCAAGACGCTTAGGATTTCTGGTTTGCCAAAGTGAGGTCAAGAGTTTCCAATGAAGAAGGAGGTCGTATTTTTAGGTTGGGCCGTGGTGGGGACCAACGCGATTTTTGCGACGATAGGCCTCGAGCAGCTCAACAGGCGCATCGTTCCACCTCCCTCATTTATGGAATTTCAGATAAAGTTGTCCTTTCATCTGCCAAGTCATAATTGCTTGAGGATACGAATCGATTGGACTCCCATCTCATATTCCCAAAAGAATTTTTCTTTAATATTTTATTTGCATGGACGCAAGATAAAGATTAACGCATTGTGCTCAACAACGCAATTGCATTTTCGCAGAGGACGGGCAACAACGCATATATCCCTGCAACACACCCCTTAACCAACGCATTTCTGGAGGATACTTCAACATAGTGCATTCAGCTAAGGACGGGCAAAGGACATATACGAGCGCAACACACCTCTCAACTCAATACAGTTGAGTTAGGTGAATGCGAAGCAATCCTTATTGGTTTGAGATACGCCCATTGTCGCCTTGCTTTCTTGTTGTTAATTGCTCAATTATTTTTATTATAAGATCTTTTTTTATCAATGCAAGTGCTATAACTTGCAATAATAAATTCTCTCTTTATTACTCAATCATTCATCATTTAAAGCTCAACACATTAATTACAGAAAAATTCAAGGAATTAAAGAGAAGACAAAATTAAAGGCAAAGAAATAAATGAGGAAATAAATTCATAAAGTCAAAATTAAATGAAGAATTGAAGACAAAATTTAAAATTCAAAGAGACATAAATTCAATAAAGCATTAAACATAGTATTGAGATATGGACCGAAAATTGTGTTGTCATGAGTGATCACAATCCACATCTTCGTAGGCGATCAGACTTGCCTGCTCAATGTCTTAAGGACATTGCTCCTTTCTTGTAGATCCCGAGGCTTCTGAATTGCTTGGCAATGTTCCCGATGTTCGACTTCTTAGCTCAGAGGCTAGTTGGCCCACTTGGATCTCCAGATTCTTTATTGAAGACGCTTGTGCTTGCATCACTGCATCGTTTTTATCCATATATTACTTCAGAAATGTCTCCAATGAGCTTCCCGAGGTGTTAAATGATGATGGTTGTTGGTTGTGCGGTCTTGATTGCCCTTGATTGTGGTGAAAAGGCGGATTCCCTCTACTGCCCCCTTGATGATTAACTGGCCCCCCTAGGCTTGGATTGCCTCCCCAACCGAAGTTAGGATGGCTCCTCCAGCCCAGATTATAGGTGTTGCTGAAGGGGTTATTCTGGATAGGATACACTTGCTGAAGGTTCAATGGGCACATGTCAGCTCCATTAGCCCCTCCACAATTGACGCAACTGATTGCGGCCACTTGAGCTGGTGCAACAAGTGCACTGATTGTGGAGCAATGGCTCCTTGGTTAATTGCCATTGACTGGAGGATCGAGATCACTGTGGCCATTTACGTGGCCAACGTGGTCATTGTCTCCGCAAGGACAATGGCTGTTTCACTTTTCCTTCTCTCAACGCCTCGGCCTTCATATCCATCGTCGATCGAGTCATCCATATTCCACGAGATGCGATCGGGGATGACTTTAGCCTCTGTTATGTATTATGCATAAAACCTCCTGTCGCAGAGGCATCAGCAACAGCCTGTGTTGCTCTGTTCAAGCCATTATAAAATGTTTCCATCAAGACACAATCGGGGATACCTATATGCGGGCAGTTTTTCACCATTCTCCTAAATCGCACCTAGAAGGTGCTTAGGGTCTCATTCTCTATCTGTTCGAAGTTTAACACATCCTTTCCTCACCTTGCGTTGACGGCAGATGGGAAGAACTTTTTCATGAACCGCTCTACCAGTTGATCCCATGAAGTGATTTCATTTGGCTCAAGTGAGTAAGCCCACCTCTTAGCCTCGTTCCTCAAGGTGTAAGGGAACATATATAGTCTTATATTCTCCAGGGTCACGCCAGGTAGGGAAAAATTTCCGCACATCTCGACAAAGCTGGTCAGATAGGCGTGTGGGTCTTCACCTTGCAGACCTCCAAACTGCTTGGCATTTTCAATCATCTGCAGCATGACCAGCTTAATCTCGAAATACGCATTCTCATCCACAATCGCCCTTGAGATTCCAGGCGAAAAATCATACAAATTGGGTGTCGCATAATTACGCATTGGGATGTTGCGATCAGCCACCAGGAAGATAGGATCCTAAGCCAGTCGAACATCCTCTTGGTTTGCAACTGGTAACGCATTATCATTGTTGTCCGCCATGCTTGCTGCCTTCTTTCGCCTAATTTGGTTTTGATGTGCCCTTGCGTGAAAAGTACGCTCAATCTCAGGGTCAACTTCGAATTCCGGTTCTGCACCGGGACTCATAAATCGTCAGGCTACTCTCCACGTTGAACAACAAGTATAATGAGATATGTCCTGCAAAATACCAAAAACACACTCAAACAATAAACCGTCAACCAGTCCTCGGAAATAGCGCCATAAACTTGTTACACAAAAATTGAATCTATAAACTACAAGTCCATGTTCCCGTTATCAGTTCCCCGGCAACGGCGCCATAAACTTGTTGACTTTTTGCTGATAGGTATGATTGATGATGTTTTATGCTCGAAATGATGCGATACTACTGCTAGATATGCGTTAAGTATGGATGTTCACATAGCATGCCATGCATTTTCACAAGTTTCCTTACGATGGAACCAAGTGTATTTCCACCGCAAGTTTCTCGAGGTGATCCGAGGTCGAACTCAGGGACTATTTTAGGTTATTGTGATATGTTCATGATATATGCGACCAGGTTTTCAATCTTTAAAAATGTGTTTGTATAGGTATATAAATTGCGATAAAATAAAGTAAAATAGTAAAGATGCGATAATAAAATAAAATACAATAAACCTAAGCTAGATGATACAAGATACAGGCTTCATGTTACAAGATGCTGGGTTTAAGGTTGGCTGTGAAAGTTATGTAAAGACGTGGAATACGGAGGCAAGTTTTATGAATAGAATAGAAAGAGAAAGATAAATAATATAAACAATGCAAATTCTCAATTACGTTGAAGTTAAAAATACGGTTCCGCTCTTCTGTTAGCGTACATCTTTCAGTGATCGGCCACGCTCCCACATGTCTGTGGTGAAAAAGAGAATAACATAATGAACGCAAGGTTTCTTCCATGCCTGGAAGTACTACTCGCTTTAGTTAATGCATTCTTCTTACCCTCTCTCGATAGATCAGAATGGCATCTTCACTTCTGCTCTCACAGGTGAAGATGTCGTCTAGCATGCCTTAGCTAAACACATTTTATACCTTTAACACAGATTAAGTACTTGTTTGATCTGAGATTCACCTCTTGGCCTTATCTCGTCCTCTTCCTAGATATCGTCAATTAAGCACTCAGCTCAGCCTTTTCTCTCGACACTTTAGCAACAATTCGCTCCGTATCAAGTAGCATAAGTTTTCTCTAAAATCTATGGGGTATTTATAGGTGAAGGTCTTTGACTTCGGCCTTGTGGTCCCCACTGATGGTTATGGTAATTCCGAAGATGGATGGATATTATTCCTTCTATTATGCAATCAGACCGTCAATTCTACACAACTGTTAGTTGTACACGTATCTCAATCCTCCGCTTTTTCATTGCTCAGTTGCATCTTTCGATCGTGGATTTGCATGCGGTGTTGTTTTTATTACCGCATGCGGTTGAAAGTTAGCTCTAGATTGACTGACGAATTGTGCCGTTATTGCTGTGATCGTCTCTTCATTGTTGATTGACTGGCGCAATGTGACAAAGATGTGTTGGTCAGTTTCTTGAGAGCCTTGAGCGCAAGCAGTGACTTGGTTTCCTACAAAATAGAGTAAAACTCGGTTTGTCTTCCATCTTTATGGTGTTAGTGGGTGTAATTACGATCATTTATAATTATTGTAATTCTAAGCTAATCTTCATACAATCGGTGCATATTAACTAACTTTTGGGCTGCAATATCTAGATAAGATGGCATAAATAACTTGTATTTCTATAAGTTATTACTTCTCGCTTTAGTTAACGCATGTTTCCAATCTTCTTTCGAGAGGCGGAATAACATCTTCACTTCTTCTCTCACAGGTGAAGATGTCGTTGAGCATGCTTTAGCTAAACTTAGCAAATTTCTTCAACAAAGATTAACTTATTCGCTTAATCCTTCCCCTTTACCCTAGGGATGAGTTATACATGATGAAAGAAATGGATGATGAATGTATGGTGAAGAAAAAAGAGATGATGATGAATACTATAATGACATTGAAATCTAAGGATAAGCGTTTGTTATAGATAGTGAATGAAAGATTAGAGATGAACACAATAAATGAATGGAAAATAAGAACAAATACGGAAAGAGTGTCAATGTCTAAACACGGATCCTGATCAGAGATGATTTACTTGCCGGCATGTGGTAGAAATGGAGTGGAAAACTTCCCTCTCAAGCTTGTTTTCTAGGTAGAAGTGATCTTTGCATAAAGCTTCTTCTTCGGGAATGGAAATAATTGCTTGCTTCAGAGACTTACCTCTCGGTCTTGTCTCGTCTTTCTCCCCAGATTTCTATGAATTGTCTCTTAAGACCAGCCTCCTTTCTTTGAATTTGAGGTAGCTATCTATAGACCTTGGCTCCTTCTGTATCAGTGGTCCCGCTCTGAAAAACTGATAATTCCTGCCATGGCTTGGTGGATATGTCCGCTCTACTCCACATTCAATTTGTCAGAATCGTACAACAGAAAAGTTGTACAATGTCAGAAGTCCTTGCGAATGCGTCACTCTTTTCATCTACGATTGATCGTCGCATGCGGTGAAATTGTTTTGATCTTTGATCGATTGCTGCATGCGGTGGAAATGCGTTGATCGTTTGCGTCCATGATTGATCGTTGCATGCGCTGCAATTGCGTTGTTCTTTCTTTGCTCTTGAATGATTGTCGCATGCTCTGATAATGCATTGTTCATTTTTGTCCTCGAGCGATTGTTGCATACGATAACCTGTCTTCTGCAAAAAAAAGACTTGGACATTCCATTTTGCCATCGCAATGGGGTTAGCGGGTGTGCGCATGACACTTTACAATTTTCGCGTTTCTAAGCCAATTTCTATATGGTCGACGCAACTTTTCCTTCTTTTTGCCGATAATCTAAATAAAACGGTATAAATAACTTGTATTTCTACAAGTTATCAACCACCAATACAATATAAACGATTATGTCATCATATTCACAACGCATCAAGTTTTTGGCACCGTTGTCGGAGACTACGGCAGTACATACTGTGCTAACGGAAACTTTTTTATTTTCTTTGTAGCTTTCCATCTCTGTGCACTGCCTCTCCTTAGGTAAGGGACGAAGCGGGTGTCATAAGTGCGAAAAACATAACTTCTGAGCCCAACTACGATCCAGAGATTGAGAGAACTTTTCGAAGAAGAAGAAGAAACAACCGCCAACAACAAAAAGAGAAAGACTCCAACATGGCAGAGGAACTGGAAGACAGAACATCGAACAAAAATAATATCATGGCAAATCCGATGCTCTTGGCGAACGACCACAATAGGCCCATCCGGGATTATGCGTCGCAAAACCTCTATAATTTTTCACTAGGAATCATGAGGCCAGCTCTGGATGGATCGAGGTTCGAGATGAAATTGATGATGCTGTAGATGATTCAAACTGCCGGAGAGTTTGGTGGTAGGCGTGGCGAGGATCCACACACTCACCTCTGAAGTTTTATTAAAATATGCAATACGTTTGTGTTTCAAAACATCTCCACTGAGGAGGTTCGACTAACGTTATTCCCATTTTCGCTGTGTGACCAAGCACGAAAATGGGCCTATTCTCTCGAACCAGGGGAGATAACATCGTGGGAACATGTAGTAAAAACGTTCATGAAGAAGTACTTCCCCCCGACAAAAAATGTCAGAAGGAGGAAGTTGATTACTAATTTTGAACAAGATATCGACGAATCACTCCGTGACGCCTGGGCGAGGTTTAAAAGCCTGGTGCAAGATTGTCTGCACAACGGCTTACTAGATTGTCTACAAATGGAAATTTTCTACCATGGTTTGAACCCTGCATCACATACAGCTGCCAATGCGGCAGCAGTTGGAGGTCTGCTTGACAAGACATACGATGAGGCTAAGAACATACTTGATCGCATTTCAACGAATCATGAAGACTGGAGAGCAACGATCAACAACTGAGAATTAAAGACAGTGACGCAAGCAATGGGACCATCGCATCCCTAGAAAATACAATGAATGCGATGATGAATTTAATACAGGGAATTGTAATCAGCAGCTGAGGAACGCATAGGGGGCAGGTCAACGTAATCTATCAAACGAACGCAAGCTGTGCCATTTGCGGAGAAGGCCATCCAATGGAAGAATGTCCGAGGAACCCACAATCTATTTATTTCGTTAAGAATAATCCTTTTTTTCAACACTTACAACCCGGGGTGGAGAAACCACCCTAACTTCACATGGAAAAATCAACAATAAAATTTTCAACCAATGGCGCAAAAAGAAGGCTCGCCAGGATTTTTCCCACGAACAAACAGTCAAACGCAAAATCAAGCCAATAGTTTGCAGGGGCCGCAATCTTCATCTTTGGAGAGCTTACTGAAACAGTATATTGAAAAGAATGAAACAGTGCTCTAGAATCAAGCGACGTCTATCTGCAATCTTGAAATTTAGATAGGATATTGCAAGCTACTCAAAAAGTAAGACCAAAAGGGGCACTGCCGAGTTCAAAACAGAACTCCCGTGCAACCAAGGGAGTACGGGAAAGGAACAATGTCAAGTTGAGACTTTGCGAAGCAGAAAGACAGTGGCGGAGGAGAAGAAGAAGTTGAGCTGCTTCCAATTGCGATGGAACATAGACCCCATTGACCCAAGAAGAGCCAAAAGAACAGGAGACGATGGAACCAGATATTGTTGTCGCTTACAAGAAATAGAGCAGGAAACCGTGAAAATCCAATTGCCACCAATTCCCCCTAGACTTAAAAGGAAGAAGAAAATGATGAAGTGAAAGTATCAACGCTTCATTAATATGCTGAAACAGTTTGCATATCAAACATTCCTTTCAATGAAGCGATTGAAACAGATGCAAAAGTACGCGAAGTTTCATAAGAACATGGTGGAGACAAGAAAAGGAGCACTGGTAAGGTTCGCAACGGTGGCGTTAACACAACGGGCAAAAACATTATTCCACCAAAATTGCGTGACCTCAGAAGTTTAACAATACCTCTGCCTCATCGGCGGGTTATACATTGGTCAAGCGCTTTGCGATCTCATGTCCAGTATCAACTTAATGCCCCTTTCAATTTTTAAGCAGCTGAATGTTGGGCAACTGATGCCCATGACGATGACTCTCCAACTAGCTGTCAGGTCCCTTGTTCATCCAGAAGGGAAGGTGAAAGACATCCTTGCCACAATTGACAAATTTATCTTACCGATAGACTTCATCATCCTTTATTATGAAGCGGACAATGATGTACCCATCATTTTGGGCTGACTATTTTTATCCACTGGTCGTGCTCAGAATGATGTGTATAAGGGAGAGATCACACTAAGCGTGAATGGACAGAAGATTAAGTTTGATATTATCAGAGCCACGAATTATCCCGAAGAAGAAGACCTCACAGAATCTGATAATGAAACCAGTTTGTATGAAGAAGAAAATTCTAAAGACAAAGATGAAAGAGAGGATGTGACCACATCCATAGTAACCTACAATGCAATCGAAGAAACATCAACCAAAGAAGAAAAGCTGACAATGAATGAAGAGAGAAAATCACCAACACCATCCTTGGAACAACCACCGACAGTAGAGCTAAAAACCTTCCTAAATCACATGAAGCATGCTTTTCTGGGGTAAAATGAAACACTACCAGTAATAATTTCCTCTGCACGTCAAGAAGATCAAGAAAATGTGCAGCTGAGCATCCTGAAAAAGTACATAAAAGCATCTGGTTGGATGCTAGCAGTCATTTCCCGTTACCTTTTATCGATTAGATGCTAGACCGCCTAGTAGGAAATGATTACTACTGCTTCTTGGATGGACATGCCAGTTACAACGAAATCATGATTACTTCTGAAGATCAAGAGAAAACCACATTCACCTGCTGCTATGGAATATTTGTATTTTGATGCATGCCGTTCGGCCTATGCAATGCACCAAGCACATTTCAGAGGTGTATGATGGCCATCTATTCTGAGTATCTTGAAGATTCTGTAGAAATTTTCATGGATGATTTCTCGGTGTATGGGCAAACATATGAAGACTGTCTCAATAATCTAGAGAAGATACTGAGGAGTTGTGAAGAGACGAACCTTGTGCTTAACTGGGAGAAGTGTCACTTCATGGTGAAGGAAGGTATTGTGCTCGGGCACAAAGTCTCTAAGGACGGGCTAGAGGTAGATAAGGCAAAGATTAAGGTGATTGAAAAGCTCTCACCTCTAGTGAACGTAAAGGTTGTCAGGAGTTTCTTAGGACATATAGGCTTTTATTGACGTTTTGTGAAGGACTTTTCAAAGATTGTGCGACCATTGAGTGTGTTGCTAGAGGCAGAAAGAACGTTCGACTTTGATGACCAATGCCTCAACACATTCAATATACTGAAGAACGCATTAATAACCGCACCTTTGTTGATCGCACCGAACTGGACATAACTCTTTGAATTAATGTGCCATGCAAGCGGTTATGCGATGGGGGCGGTGCTATCGCAAAAGAAGAAAACAATACTACACCCCATCGCATATGCGAGTAGAACCTTGAATCCTGCCCAAACAAATTACACTACCACAGAAAAATAACTGCATTTGGTGATCTTTGCACTGGAGAAATTTTGAGCTTACTTGCTGGGATCCAAGTGATCGTTCACACTAACCACTCGACAATCAAATATTTGATGACAAAGAAAGATTCAAAGTCGAGATTGATTCGAGGGGTTCTCCTCCTTCAAGAATTCAACTTGGAAATCATTGATCACGAGTGGATGGAGAACCAAGTTGCGGACCATTTATCAAGATTAGAAAATCCAGAAGTCGACCGCAACCAGTTGGAGGTGAACGCAACTTTCCCAGATGAGCAGCTATTTAAAATTGCAGAATTACCATGGTATGCGGACGTGGTCAATTTTCTAGTTTGCGAACAATTTCCTGAGGACTACACAGCCCACCAAAAGAGGCGGCTCAGACATGAATGTAAATCATATTATTGGGATGAACCAAATCTTTATAAGAGGGGATCAGACCAAATTTTTTTCCTATGCGTACCAGATGCTACTCATCAGCGCATACTATCACAATGCCATGACTCGCCATATGGAAGACATTTTGGAATCCAGCGCACAGCAGTTAGGGTGTTACAAAGTGGTTATTTTTGGCCAACATTATTCAAGGACGCAAGAGACTATGCAATGAAATGCCACCGGTGCGAACGCACGGGAAATATTTCATGCAAACATGCGATGCCCATGAACATCATCTTAGAATTGGAACTATTCGACGTCTGATGCATAGACTTCATGGGACCATTTCCACCATTAAATGATCACAAATACATTCTATTGGCCATCGAAGTGGTACCGTGCATCACAAGTGATGTGGTGGTAGTCTCCATGTTCTTGAAGAAAAATATTTTCACTTGTTTTGGCACTCCACGTGCAATAATAAGTGATGAAGGCTCCCACTTTGTTAGTCACATCATCAAAAAATTGTTGATCAAGTATAATATCTTTCATAAGGTGGCCACCGCATACCATCCACAAATAAATGGTCAAGCTGAAGTGTCCAACAGGGAAATCAAGCTGATATTAGAGAAGCTGGTAAAACCTTCACGCAAAGATTGGGCAATGAACCTGGACAATGCCTTATATAGGACCGCCTATAAGACACCTATAGGCATGTCCTCGTATGCCCTGGTGTTCGGAAAGGCATGTCGTTTACCGCTTGAGCCAGAGCATAAAGCAATGTGGGCAGTAAAAAAACTCAATTTTGGCTTAAAGGCCGCAGGGGAAGGAAGGAAACTTCAATTGGTCAAGCTTGATGAATGGAGAACTCACGCATATGAGAATGCCAAAATCTACAAGGAGCGCGCAAAACGTTGGCATGACAAATAACTATGTGAGAAGAATCTCCAAGTCGGAAAGAAGGTCTTGTTGTAAAATTCTCAGCTATGACTCTTTCCCAGCAAGTTAAAATCACAATAGTCTGGTCCTTTCATAACCAGAGAGGTATTCCCACATGGAAAGGTTGAGTTATCCAATGAGGACAGGACCAATGCATTCAAAGTCAACGAACATAGATTCAAAATATATCACGGAGAAGACTTGCATCGCAAGAACATCTCCGTGTACCTGAACAATTCTGACTAAAGACGAAGTGGGCAGTCCCTTCACAATCATGCGACTAAAACTTATCAGGGACGCAATCTTTTTGAAGTATCCTTTGAAATCTTCATGAACTCAATTCTACCTCTTTATACAAGTTGTCATTTTTTTCCATTATTTGCATCTAAAAAAAATTAACTCTATCATTTATATTTTTTACCCTCTCAATGTTTTTTTGCAACGATCATGGTGAAAGATTGCGGGAGAGCTACACGATAATCGAAAGACGCGACTAGTTCGATTGAACCATAGCAATCAAAGAAATTGGCTCGTCGTAAAGAAGGATGTGATCACAAATGATACGGGCAACATAACAAATTTTGCGGTTGTATCTATCCTTGACTTTGTTTGTTCCAAATTTTGCACGCACTCTTGCATCTCATTTGTAACTTTAATAATTTTATCATCACATCCTCTTTAGTCGACGCAATCAAGAAATATTGATTACTTTAGTAAGTCACCGCATTCTTTTTCTATGCCAATTATGATTTCAATGATGAAACGCATGCCTCTACTTCTCATCACATGAAATATTTCAAACTTTCAACAATGAGGACATTACTGTGTTTCAATTTGGGGGTGCAGTATTTATTTTCAACCTTGCTACTTTTAGGCTCTCTAAAAAAAATCATAACGTTGCGATCGGGTCCTACTTGTAGTTAGATGTCCGCACGACACACGTGAGGGTAAGCCAAAACGAAGGTAGGAATTGTTATCAATGCATAAATAAAATGATCGCAACTCCATTACCAAAGGGGCATGGGTTTAGACTTAGAAAGAGCACCTTACTCGTAGTTGGATGCTCGCATGACACACGTGGGAGCAAGCCAAAATGAAGGCTAGGCACTTGGATCAGTGCAGGGTCATAAAAAGAATATCTAAACTACGCAAGGATAAAAATCATTTGAAAACACCCTAGTTGTAAAAGGTTTTTTATGAAATAATCATGCGATGCCCTGGAAACAAGTAAAGTCTCTTTGTAGGTTAAACTTTCGGTCCCTAAATTTTAGAAATATTTTAAGAAGAGATCTTGATAGGAATTAAGGAGATTTTGGTACATAGGATTTGAATAAGGAACCTTGAGAAATCTAGGAAAGAAAAAGGTAGTAGACTTTCTAGAGAAAATCTTTAGTTTATGCTTGAGGACAAGCATTGTTTTAAATTTGGGGGTATGATAACGGGAAGAAATGCACGTTATTACAATGCAAAGATATAAAACATTTTAGGATTGCGACGACAAAAATATGTAAAATCATGTCCAAAATCATTAAGTTGAGAACATTGCAATTGCATGCGTCTATCGCATTAAAGAAGCTAATTTACGTATTTTGTGCAAGAAAATTCATTGGCCCAAGGCAGAATTGCAATCCAAGGAATTGAGCGTTCGAATGCATTAGAAAATAGCGGCCGCAAAGCTATGCAATCATATGCGTTCATAAAGATCTATTCAAGAAGGTGGCCACATAGAGACGACACATCAAGGTGAAAGCGTAATAAATCATGATGGGACAGAAAGCTGATGACGGCCTAATCCGAATTTAGTTGACAAGCCGTTAACGACACACTGTAGCAAGTACACTCAACTTTTTGGTGACAATTAATTGGCGCATCAGACAGAGATTTAATGACATCCCATCAGTGCAATCATTTGAGAGAAAAGCTTCTTCTCCTTGATCTCTATAAATACCGAAGGCCACCATTGAAAAAGAAGCTTAGCCATATAGAGAGTTCACCATACAAAAGATTGTTAGTCGTTGTTCATAGTTTTCTTACACTTAGAAGGTGGAGGTGAGTGAAGAGAGAAGACGCCAGAGGATCGTTCCTAGTTAGCTCCAAAGAGTGCTGAGAAGCGTCCAGACCGGAGAGCGGGTCGACTATTGTGAAAGCAAGATTATTCTTTTGGGCAGAGTAGAGAAAAACACAGTGTAAAAGTCTTGGGAAGCAAGACATTGCTACCAGGCTCCCTATCCTTACTTCCCATTGTCATTTTGTATTCTGATTTCATTTATAAAATGGAAATTGCATATCTACATCTATTCACTCTCTTTATATTACGCATGAGTAACTAAACTTCCAAATGGGTTGAGAAGCACTTAGCTAGCATAACCTAAGATCTTCATTGTATGCGATCATCTTGTCTTATGTATGCATCCATTACCCATTTAGAGCTGCTGGAAAGAAAGTCTAATGAAAGAACCTGGGTTTGAGAGAGCTAGGTTAGAATCTAGGCTTGAGAAAGTTAGATTAGAACTGCATAAGCAAGAGATAAAAACTTATAGATAAGTTCTGTTTGCTAACATGCATCGCATGCACCCTAGAAATAGGTTATGGTAGTGTGCGGTCGCCTTGTGTATGTGTGTGTCATTCATCATCGCATAGATAAGAATAGAGGCTTAGACGTAAGTCCTATAGACATCATCGCATACATCGCATGCATCCTGAAACTAAGAGCTGTAGAATTTGTATTGGGAGATGATTTGCTGTTATATGTGTGTAGCATGATCGCATAACGTGAACGCAATCTTAGGAAGTGTTAGCTAAATTCCTTCTCAACCTGTTCCCCTGCATACTCATTGTAACTTTCGTTGTTATTAACTGTTTCTCAATTCTGCCACATAAAGTCTATACCTTAAACAAACATACCAACCAACTCATTGTTTTATTTGTCATCGCAAAGAAAACCTGAAATCATCGTTACATATTGATGCAGTATTTTATGTAGTGGAAATATGGATGATATGCATTCATTGATTTGCATCGTGCACTCAAGTTTCCCCAGCGGAATTCAAGAGTAAATTCCTCTGAGTTTCCTGGTAAGTCAAGGGTCAAACACAGGGACTTGTGAAAATAGATTGCGTTGGTAATTTTTATGAAAACTTTGTGGTAACCAAGTAAATAAAGTGTTGGGTGTGTTGTTGGGTTGATGAAAAAAGAAATAAATAAAGGCAGCAGATTTGAGAAAGATAGTTGCGTTGATAGATGCAATGAGTATTCGATGAACGGGTTGAGAAGATCTTTAGCTAGCGTTACTCGGGAATGCATCAGACTATGCGATCATGTTAGAACCATGCAAGCAAGTCATTTTCCAATGTAAATGCGATGCTCTTAAGTCTAGGATGCATGTGTTGAATGAAAAGTGTCCATAGAGCTTATCCCTAAATCTCTACTCTTGTCCTATGCATTGATGCAAAATGCATGAAAGCAAGGTGACCACATACAATCATATCTTATCGCTAAGATGCATTCGATGTGTTAATAACAAATAGTGCTCATTCCTTAGTGCCTATCTCTCATTTATGCGTTCTAATCTGGTTCTTCCAATATTAGATTCTGACCTGACCTTCCAAAGTCTAGATCTTGTCCTTAGACTACCCTCCCGAGTATCTCTAATGGATGAATGAAGCATACATAAACAAGATAATCGCAAAGAATGAAGATTCCCTCGTTATGCTAGCTAAATGCTTCTCAACCCATTCAACTAATTTAACTACTCATGCGTGAATAACAGAGAGTCAACAGATATAGAGAAAGAAATTCCATTCTTATAAATGAGTTGAATACAAAATGACAATGGAAAGTAAAGGTAGAGAGCCTTGTAGCAATTCCTTGCTGACCGAGGCTTTTTACACTGAATCTCTATTATGATTTAAAGATGTTCCCACTTCCACAGGCGTTGGCCCTCTCTCTGTCTTTGGAGCTTCCGGCGCTCTCCCAAGCTTATTGAAATGATCTATCGACACAACTTTTTTCCTCGCGTCCGCCTTAAAATGAAAGGAAACTATGGATAAAGGCGTGAAGTTGTGGAACAAATGATTGTAAAAGTGGTGAACCCCTTTTCTGAAGAATGCACTTGATATTTATAGAGCATCCATGGTAAAAGGCAGCTTCTCTGTCCGGATTGTACAGATGGGACAGCTTTAATTCCTGATTGATGCGCCGGATAATTGTCACCGATAAAGCTGAATGTATTTTGTGACCGTTATCGGCTTTCAACTTAATTTGGATCTGTCTGTCATTAGCTTTCTGTCCCATCGCTCTTAATTATCCTTTCACTCGGATGCGTTCACCATGTTGCGCTGACCAAGTTGTGGCAATCCTTCTCGGGTGAATGTTTGCGAGCATGATCAACGCAAAGCCTTGCGGTGAAGTTGCGCTCGACCAATGAATTCCTATGATCGCAATCTTTGCATTGCGTTAACACATAATCTGCACAAAAATATAAAGATCAACTGTTCTAATGCGTTGGACGCATGCGACCGCAATATTATAGAATTTATGCTTAATGAACGCAATTTAACATATTTCATTAACGCAATCCAACATTGTTTAAGAACTTAGCACTATGATAACGTGCATTTCTACCCGTTATCACATACTATCTCCATAGTCCCTGTGTTCGACCCTGGGCTATCAGGAAACCTAGTAGGATTTATACTTGGATCTTGCTAGGAAAACTTGCATGCACAATGCATACACCACTAACGCAATATACACCATTATGTCATCATATTAACAACGCATCATTAACACACACCCTTCACTCAATTAGTATGAACTACTTCTCCTATTCATCTTGTTATTGACCCATGCAAACACTCTCCGAAGGGAGGTTGCCGCTAATAGCAACTCAAATACAAGCATGGATCTGGTGGTGTGAACTTTTAGGGACGTGAGAGCTAGAAATAATATATCTCATATACTATTAATATCCCACTGAAGTGTTCTATTTTATAAAAGATTGGGTATTTACTTGGTTATTAACTGGCTAATTTTAAATAACCAAAGTCTAGGTGATTTTTCCTAGTATAACTCTTATAACAGGATTAACTTATGATGTCTAGGTGATAAACAAATTTTATGACCTTACATTACTCATGCATGCTCATAAAACTAAGGTTATTGACATAGACGACAGTTTGATCTCCAGGTAGGAGGTGTTCTGTAAACCGTCAACTTAAGTACCCTTAACATTAGAGAAGATCTCCCTGGGTAAGTAAACAACTCTTATTTTACAAGTAATCAACCTATTCTAAATCTTAAAAAAGGTGATTGAATTGCATCGGTTAACCCTAGGTGAGCATGCATCTTATCTTTGTTATAGATTTTAAAAGCCTAGGTTATTTTATAATAATTATAAAATAAATTATAACATTTATAACCCTAGAATATTCATCTATAACATGGTTCCTCAAACAAACATGTTTTAATATAATGCTTATATTAAAACTAAGCATACATACTATATACATTATAACACTTATAATATATATCAAATGCATGCCACATGCTTATCCTATGGTGAGGTTGTAAAAAAAAAAACTATATGGCATAATTTATGCACACATAATAAAGTAATATCATACATCACATGTATAATAAATAAATAACACTAAAGTGGACTAGTTTTGGCATTAAAAACAAACAAACAACTAATTTATTACAAAAATCAACAAGAAGCTCCCTTGATCCAGCTTCAAACTCTTTAAACCAACAAGAATCGGTCAAAAGCCATTCGAATCGGCTCAGAAACTCCAAAAACTAGGTTGATTCGATCAAACTTGCTCAACCAAGTCAACTAGACTGGTCCAAACCATCTGAATCGACTGAGTCAATGCGTGTAGGCGGGGTCAACAGGCGGAGCAGCCAGGCATGCTTGTGAGAAGGTGGGTCGGACGCGCGTATGAAGCGATATCGAACCAGGTCGGACGCGAGTCGGGTTGAAGGATCCGAACCGGGTCTAGAGTTGCTACACGCGTCACGCCACGTCTCGCAGGTCTGGCGCCACTCCAAGTCGGGTCTTCGAGTCTGGGAGTAACTTTCGACTCTGTGAGCTTTTCTCCATAAAAAATGAAGTTGTCCTCTTTCCCAAAAACGAGCAACTATAGCCTAAGAACAACTCTAATGACTCTAGAAAATTTACAGACCCTTTCCACATATTAAAGCTCATATACATGTGAGCAATTACAAATTTCAACAAGAAATTAAAAGAAAACTAATGCCAAAACCGTAATTTATCCACTTTAACTCACAATTCAATCAATAAATGAAAAAACACCCACCAATATGCAATAGAACGTTATAAGCATGCTCTAATACCAATTATTGGAATATAAAAAACATAGGCAATAGCAAAAATGAAGATCGATAACGTTCTAGTTAAATTAAAACAAGAATAAGCAGGCATAAAGGGTTAGAAATTACAACTTTTATGGAATCTACCGCAATCTTCCTCTCCCGAGCTCGATCAACACCACCAATGGTAAATCCTCAATATTCTCCAATTGAAGAACACGATGGTTGGACCTTTTTGTTAGTGAACTATAGGAAAATTCATTTTTAGAAAGATGGAGAGTATTAGGAGATTTTGTGGAAAAATTTAGGTCAAAGGTCAGATAAGCATTAGTTCTTACAAAATTAAAAAACCAAACTATTTATAGACAAATTACATGTAGAATCCTATCTTGCATGTCTTCCACCTCAAACTCTACTAGCATGTAATCTTTAGGTGTCAAGTTTTGGAAGTGCCACCTCAAAGTCCACCTAGTTAGTGGGAAAATCCAACAATTGTATTTTTTCACTAACTAATTTAAAAAGAATAAATAAATCAATTTTATGAAAAAAAACTTTTTTATAATTTAGAAAATATTAAAACAAATTTAATATCACATATTAAATTATTTTTGACACCTAATTTTGATTAATCATATTAATCAAGTTGAAAAAAAAAACTTTCATGCTAATGTTCAAGAATACTCTAAAAAAATAAATAGTTAAGAAATTAATTATTTAATTGTAAATTATATCTCATATAAAATACAATTTTTCCTAAAGCCCGAATTTGAACATTTCAAATTCTTACTTCATCTAGTTCTTCAATTTTGTCAGTAGTGTGCTAGAAAGGAGACCCGATGAACCTACAGATCATGGGCTCCAACGATAGGAGACTAATCGGTCAAACTCTTTAATCTAGTTAATCAACATTTGTTAGCCTGCAGTTGCAGTTCCCTCACTATAGATATATTATGTGTCCATTTAATATAACTGTCATCAACCTCAGCTTGGTAAATTACCGTTTTACCCCTAAGTTACATCTTTTCTCCTTAAGTACCACTATCCCTCTAATGAACAATTGATTTAGGATCTTAATCACTAAATCCATTCCCTCTCAGACGAACGTGAGGATGGGGCCTCTTGTTCAAGACCTGGGATCCATCCTTAAGGGAACAACCTTTCTACTATCCATAAAATGGGTAAGTGTAAATTCCATCTTGCAAATTCTATGTCCTCAGCTATCTACCCGTTTTTATCCTTGAAATGGGAGGCATATTGAGCAGTGTTGTTGAGCTTACCCTCGCCTATGCAAATCAAGGGACAATCGCAAATAAACAGGAGTTCATAAACAACTTAGGATTTAAATCAAATTATCTAGGTCATCAAAAAGTGAAAAGAATCAATGTTAATAGTAAACGATGTTAATATGTAACAGTGTTTATTTCGTGGTCTGTTACACAATCTCATCGTATAGAACACCCCCGCTCACATGTCTTTACATGAACAAACTAACCACATCGTTTATGACACTTTACAACATTCAATCATAAAGTGGGCCATATTCAATAGTATCTCCAGAAATAGGTACCCAACCTAATCCAAGTACTATAGACTGTTTAGGCTATTTTACTCGAACTTGATCTATTTTATGTCTCCACATAAAGTCCAAGTATTCATGACAATAGCCAAGGGTTTATAGTTTATTGGATTTAGAGTTATTAAACAATCAACAACACTTGTCTGAATAAACTTCATATATTTTTACTATTTATATAACTACGAGTTTTAGGACATACAACCCAACAAACTCGTACTTAGACTAAAATTCCTAATGGGTTACAACAAAGTTAAGTACTATGAGAGAAAACTAAATACAATAAACTAGGGCATCCCATACCCACACTCCGATTTTTGCCCCATCTTTTCCAGAATTCGTCCGGAACAACCATGACCAACTCAATTTAGATCAAATACAGACTCTAAAATGATAATTATGCCGAAAAAACGGGACCTTTACAAATCAAATTTGCAATTTTAGGGCTATAAAGACCAGATACCAATCCCAAAAACATCAAATAATCACAATCAGTACCATTCGTAAACATTCATCATATGAACATACAAAATGCTAAAATCCTACCGTTAAACTGTAAAATTAACTCTGAAAATTTGGAAAATTTTGGGTAAAAATCCTGGCTCTGATACCAATTGAAGGAACCATTGAAGGTCCTTGAATGGAAACAGGGATCGGTCCCAAATCCCCATTTTTATAGAATTAAGAATTACATAGAATCCAATAGAACATTATGCATTTAAAATAAAATTACAACATGCTATTTGGGAAATAAAAACGAAAGAAGAAGAATTAGGGTTTCAAGAAAACCCTTACCCTTGAAAAACCCTTTTTCAAAAAATCCTTCTCCAAAAATGTCACGAACAGAATGATCTCCAAATGACCATAACCACTAAGAACCTCTTGTATTCTCCAGGATGAGAATCCAAGGAGTTTGTGGCCTCTTGATTTTTGGAAGAAAAGGAGAATTGAGATTGGGAAGAGAGATCTCAGAACAGTTCTATGTATATTCTCCTTTGTAAAAATCGAATGAAGAAGATGAAGATCGAAATCTTCCAACCACCCACACAGTACATGAGTTGAGAGAGAATAGGGGAGAGAAGTTATAGCTCTCCCTCAATTTCAAAAAATAAAAAATAAATAAATTTAATTTTAATTAATATTATATATGTGTGTGTGAGTGTGTGTGTGTATATAATAACCAACTTATTATATGTATATATATGTGTGTGTATATATATATATGTATATATGTATATATGTATGTATATAACTATATGTTATATCATATATAACATAGAACCTATGATTTAATATTGTATCACATACAATATAATCTATAGTTTCAATTCTCTCAACAACGATATTTAATATAAATCACATTTATATTAAATTTAATTATTTGAATCGAATTTACATATTTAATATTTGAATCATATTCAAATATTTATTTAATAAACTTTATATTATAATGTATTAAATACATTATAGTAATTATATCATATATAATCAAATTAAATTAATTATATCAAATATAATTAATTCTCTCAATTAATTTGAACAATTCAAATTAATCCAAAATTGATTCTCATTTAATGTTTGTTGAGCTACAGAGGGGACCTCATGGACCTATAGATTGAAGGTCCAATGGTACTTGAATAATTAATTAAACTCCTTTAATTAAATTACACAACATCCATTAACCGCCAGACACATCACTAAAGACCGACAGTTGCACTCTTCGTACTATAGATATATTTTCGTGTCCATTGGATATAATCAGTCAACAGTGCGATGACCCTTTGTAAATGCTCATAAGGACAGTTAGGCCAAAATTACCATTTTGCCTCTATAGTTAGATCTAACTCCTTAACTATCACTGATCCCTTTAATGAATAATAAATCATAGTTCGTCTATGACTAAACCCCTCACGGGCCAAGAGAGGGTGTGGCACCACATAGTTCAAGCCCCGAAATCAGCCATTAAGGGAGCAATTTATCTACTTTCCCCTACCTCAGGGAACAGCTCCCCAATCATACGAATCCATAAAATGGTAAGCTTGTTGAGTAGGAGATCTGGCCACACTCACCCATACAAATCAAAGGATTGCCCTCATAGGCAAGAGTTCACAACTCATTCAAGATTAAAGTTATGTCACCTATGGTCATTCTAGTGAAATGTAAGTCCTATAATGAATGACATTATATAATGGAACTAGTCATTTTGTGGTTCGGTCTAATACAAACTCCTTTGTATAGAATACACCCGCTCACATGTCTCCACATGAATGATCAGGATCGGATCATTTATAGCACTTTACAATAAGTGTAACATCTACAAAGCTTTGTACTCGTAGTGTCACCAGGATAAGGTATCCAGCCTTATCCATCTACTAAAGACTATTTAGGTTACCACTTAAACATGATCCACCTGTATGTCTCTACATACATGTTTAAGCTATAGATGATAACCCTGGATGTTAGTTTATTGGTTTCTGGGTTTAATGATACTAAATTTCAAATAAAACATCTTTTATTTTATTAAATAAATAAAATATTTGTACAATACATTTATAAACTACAGATCCCTACGAGATTTAGGGCATCAATCTCAACAGATAAAATTGGCACGAACATACAAAAGGCGAACCTCTTCCACGTTGTAATGGAAGAGAAACGTCTACGATACTGCCCACGCCTACTTGCTCGGACCCACTAGACTGACCACCTAATATTTCAACCCAAAAACATATATTATGTGAATTTCTTTTTTGGAATGGCCACATGTTTGGTCGTTCGATATAATTTTTGTGATGTTCAGAACAATGTAACTGTACTACATTATCACATTCTCACCATCATTATGAAATGGAAGGTAATTATTCTATGTGCAATTTCAGTTCCACATATACGATCCATATTATATAAATATAAACTGTTAAGTTATCCAATTATTCAACGTTTATGTGTACAATATGTTAAATAATAATGTTATGTTAGCAATATTCAATATGCATACATACAATATACCAATTCATAGGTAATTGAGCAATAATATTATCAAAGGGTATTTTAGATGCCCTAGTTTATTGTATTTTTCTCTCTTTATTTATCAACATTGTAAACATTATATTTTTATATGTTTATCTCACAGGAGTTTTAGTCCAAGTGGAAGATTGTTGGGAATGGCCTAAACTCGCAGTTCGTCAATGTTGTTAACATATTCTATTTATCAATAAAATGTTGTTGAGTTTTTTATTCAATAAATTACTGTTGATATTGCATCCTTCTATGAAAATCTTATAAATGAATCCATGGCTATATCATGAATACTTTAACTATTATGTGGTGACATAAAAATGGATCAAGTTTTAGTATGTAGCCAAAATGGTCTATAAGTATACGGATGAGATTGGGTACCTCATCCTGGTGACACTATCGAATGCAGTCCATTTTGTGTACTAATACATATGATGTGATCCAAAACTCATTCATGTAGAGACATGGGAGTGAGGGCATCTGCAATGAGTTTGCATAAGACTAGACCTCGAAATAGTCACTTTTCTTTATAACAACTGTTACTGTTAAAATCGACTATCTCAAACTCAGTGACCCATGGTAACTCGATCTTAATCCTGAGCTAACTATGAACTCCTGTTTATTCGGGATTATCCTTTGATCTGCATAGGTGAGAGTAGTCCAACAACACTGCTCAATAAGTGTAAAACTCGTACCTTGATTTCTCCTTTTCGATTACGCTCATTGTTTAAGTTAAGCAATATGTTGGGTTAAATATTTAAGTTAGATTGGATTTATGTTTTTTGAAGTAAAGGACGAGTTTAAAGAAGGAAAATGTTTAAGTATGGGAACTTGACTCTCGGTTACTTATTAATCTGGCCTTACAATGAGAATTTTTGGCTAAGTGTGATCGTGCTGAGGAGTAATTGAGCATTGAATGAGCACAAGGCAAGCATCGAGTAAATGTTGTCAAGTGTCAAGTATAAGAGATCGAGGAAGGGTCGAGCATCAAGTAAATGCTGTCGAGCGTCAAGTATAAGTGATTGAGGAAGGGTCGAGCATCAAGTATAAGTGATCCAAGAAGGGTCGAGCGTCGAAGGTAAGCGAGAAAGGGTCGCATGTCGAGTACGAGCAATCAAGTAAGGAGCGTGCATTAAGCGAGCGCCCAACACCGAGTTTTCCATCGAGTATCGAGTCCTTCCATCGAGTATTTAACAGAGAGCTATGGAATCTTTCATCGAGTAAGGACTTTCCTCCATTGAGTTTTCCTAGCGAGGATCGAGTTGCTCGAAACGCTCAATTTTAAACTTCTCTTTTCCTTACCCGGACAGATGGCTTAATCTTGACCCTTAATCTCCACTAATGTGTGAGGTGGCTTAAGGAGATTTCACGCAAAGAGTTGGACGGTAGTATAAAAAAGGGAGGAGACCTTTTAGGGCTCGTTTTGGGACGATTTGATCAAGCAAACCAGTCGAACTTGGTACCATTAGAAAGCTCTATGAGTCTAGTTTCTGAAATCAAGCCTTTGGAAAGGAGTCCTCTTCAGAGAGAAGGCCAGAGTAGGAGTCAAAGGTTCATTTTCCAGGCATTTTCGGGCACTCAATGAAGAAACATAGATCTAGACTAAACCACATTAAGTTTCAAGCTAAAAATTTAAGATAATATTTTTATCACTGTTATGAGTATGTTTGTAGAATAAACTTTTTTAGGATAAGGTCTCGGGTTTGATTAACATATTTTGGAAGCTAAACCTAGAAAATGTTGAACAAGTAGGCAACTTCGCGGTCTAGGGTCACTAGGGAAGATTTAATGCTCCAGATAAAACCACGAAGAGTATTACATTGAAATTTTGAGGTAACATTACTAAGACAATTCTGAGCATGTTTGAAGAAGGAATTTTCTTAAAATGAGTTTTGGATTTCGAGTTATTGACATTAAAAGCTGAATCTGGAATATGTTGGGCGAATAGGCAACTACCTTCTAAACGTGGGCTTGGCAGCCCAAAAACCCTGCTAAGTACTAGGTGTGGGCATAAAAAAGGAGGCGACCAGCTGAAGTTGAAGCCCTTTTAAGTTTGACTTAGTACCCTATTCCCTATGATAAGTTACGAGGAATGGGAAGCGAAAGGAATAATTGTGAGCTTAATTCTGAAAGCGAATCTAAAAAGGGAACCCATGGCTAGTAACTAAAGTATTTTGATATGTTCACAGGGTTGACATTAGTAGGAGAAGCTCATCAATCTTAAAAGGAGTTCCAAGGACTGTGAGTGACTCTAATGTTTACAAATGTTTATGAATGATTTAGCAAGTCATGCTTTAATGAAAGTTACTTATTGATAGCCAGCCTCAAACATAACCTAGCTATTTACTTTGTTGATGTTTATGTATGCTTGATAGATTAATGGCTTACAGAGTATGGATAGGTTTGGTTCAGGCATGATGTTCTTAAGTAATTAGTCTAGTGTTTATGAAATATGTTACACTAGACAAAATCTGAATGGTTAGCATATGGTAGTAGGGAAAACTAGGTCTATATGACAAGCTAAGTGTGAGGTTTATGTGAAGGACTCTTAGTAAAGTATGTTTAGCTCAATACCTCAAAGTGGTAACCGAACTGAGATATGTTTGATGATAGAATCCTAGCTACGTACACGTAGGGTTAGTATGACTGGGATGGTGATGGACAAAGGATCCACATCCCAAGAGATGAATTAAAATTCCAGTAAAACTTGTTAGTTAAGGATGCTATGCATTGAGTTGGTTCCGTATTAGCAAGACATATAAAGAACGGTAAACTATGTTATACCAATGATAATTGTTGGTAAGTTTATATGGTTTTTAAGCAATGAAGCCTCGTGAGATTGCTTAGCATTTTCCTCAAGTATGTACTTGTTTGATCGCATGCCAAGCTAATATAATAGCCTTATTTCATATAAAGCATTCGATGTTGAAGCATGCGTTCTAAAGACTGTAGCTAAGTTTCCACAAATGCTAAGATTAAAGCTACTTCGGAAAGATTCATAATATTTATGATGTAAAGCATGATGTGTTTAGTAGGTCGGATACTGAAAGCATGGAAGGTGTCCAGGAAGGATGATGTGTTGACGGTACTTAGTACCCCATGTGCACGTAGAAAGTTTTGAAGAAAAGGCCGAAGTATGGGCCTCTTAGGCCATATTTGAGAGGCCAAAGTATGGGTCTCTTGGCATAATACAGACGTTGGGAGCTTGAGCGATGAGTGCTCTTTCTCAATTAAGATTCAGGAAGTATTCATAGAACGTTATTATGTTTTATGCTTCAAGTGTTATGAAGTTGTTCATTGAGTTACAGTTAAAGACATAAGTAATGGTCAAAAGTGACACACCTCGACTAAGGTTATAGTGGATGTTGGGTCGAAGAGTCACTCCCCCAACCAAGCATGGTTCAGTAAGGTTATACCAAAGAGTAGACCAGAGGAGTCGCTCTCTTGTAAAGATATTTAATGTGGAAGCTGAGGCATAAGGGCCTCTCAAAGTCGATGTCTATGAGGCCTATGTTATGTTTAAATCCTAATAGAGAAGTTTTATGTCATACTTGCTTGACCAATTTCTCAGTTTTTAGCTATGCTTTTCAGTTCATGATCTCTTGTTAAGCATGATTGATTTGTATGTTTTTTACGTTCAAAGGTTAGTCACTCACTGGGCTTCTAACTCACTCTGTTTAAATGTTTTTTCCACAAGTAGCGGTCACTCCCCAGAAGACGACTATGTTGTTGCTCTACCACTCACAACCAAAATGTTAGAAAGTCTAAGCATGGGTTATGTATAAAGTAGTACACATGCATTATGTCATGTATGGACTAGTTGAGTCTGTTGGACTTATTGCTTATGTAAAGTGTATAAGATGTATTATCGAATAGTAATGTAGAACTCTGTTAATAATTTTCATTTGGTTTAAGTTGATGATTGAGTATTTATATTCATTTTAAGGTTCTAACTCAGGTTAAGCAGGTTAGTAGACAGTAAGTACCAATAAGGGGGTTGGTAATTGCTATGGTCATATCTCCTTTCAGGTTTAATAGGTAACTGGGAGAGGGGGGTGTGACAATAAGCCTCCCATTTTGGGGATAAGATCGGATAGATAGCTGGGGATATAGCTTTACAATATGGAATTGACTTCTACCCAGTTTAGGGTTAACAAATGGATTGTTCTCTTAAGCGATGATGCCTTGTCTTGAACAATGGGACCCCGCCCTCTCATGGAAGAGAGGGTTATGATTTATAAGTTGAACTATAAATCAATTGTTAAATGGAGGATCAATGGGAGCTTAAGAAGAAAGATGTGTTTATAGGGGTAAAACAGTAATTTTTTACCTAGGATTGACTTACCGAGTATGGTTAAATTAGACAGAAATATATACACAGAGAGGATAGTGCA
This sequence comes from Benincasa hispida, assembly GCF_009727055.1. NCBI lineage: Eukaryota > Viridiplantae > Streptophyta > Magnoliopsida > Cucurbitales > Cucurbitaceae > Benincasa > Benincasa hispida. The sequence goes on along the minus strand of NW_024064858.1, from coordinate 986,160 downwards.
ACTATCGAGCTATAGTGGAATGTCTTTGTAGTTAACGAATAATGGTTTAAAGAGTTTAACCAATTAATTACAAGTAATTGGAGCTCATGATCTATAGGTCCATATGGTCCATCAAGTAGCTCATAATTTGGATTAGTAAATTGAGTAATCTTAGATTCAAAATTAGGGTTTAGAATTTGAAATGTTCAAATTCAATTAGGATTTATATTTATTGTATTCGATGCAATTAAAATGTTTGATTTTATCAAAATTAAAAGAAATTGAAGAAATGATTAATGTTTAAAATAGGATTTAATATTAATTGAATAATATTAATTTTATTATTAATTTAATATTTATATATTAAATTAACAAAATTAATTAAAATGTTTAATTAATTAGTTTTGTTTAAAAATTAATTAATAGAATTAATTTTTATAAAACAAATAAATGAAATTAAATAAATTAATATATAATTATTCTTATAAAATAATAAATGAAATCATTTTTTGGAAAAATGTTTGGAAAAACTTTTTTCAAAGTGGAGATTTCCAAAATGTGGGAAATCTCCACTATGTATTGAACTTCCTTGTTCATAACTTCATTTTCTCCATGAAGTATGAGCTACCTTTCATGCAAGCCATGAATTTGCATGGAGAAAGCTCTATCAATTGAAGTGCTGAAATGCATAATGATTCATGCTTACAAGAACTTCAAAAGGAACTTTGCAGAAATCATTGAACGCTCTTGAAATCACATATACTTCCAGCTCAATTTAGTGTTTCCACCACACAATCCTAGCAAGAGAATAGTAGAGAAGATCTTGATGGTTGTCTAGTTAATGATTGAAGCTCTTTCACGTGGAACTTAGCTAGACTTGAAGAGGATACTTCAAAGGTATTGTGTTCAGTAAACCCTCTTCTATAAAAGTTACTTTAAAACATGTTTTAAACTCAAATTAAATATGATTAGAGTACTTATTGATTCTGTTTTTCCTACACTACACGTTAATATACTCTAACAAATCTGACATGTATTTTGGCAGTATGTTTTACAGATTGAATAGAATTAGATTTTTACAGTTTTTGAAAATAATATGTTGAAAAGAATCTGTTATGTTTTACAAATTGAGAAAAAAATTGAGATTTTCCAATTTATGACATAAAAGAGTTGGGAAAATAGGTGTATAGTTGAAAAAAATCAACAACAGCAAAGAAAAAAAAAAGTTAAAAAAAAAAAAAAGAAAAAAAGGAACTAATCTCATTTACAAAAACTGCATGAAATATCCAAACTCAACTTAACTCCACCCAAACACAGACTTTCATACTCAATCAACTCAACTTTGCACAACAAACACAGACAATTTAACTCTCTAGATAATAATTACCCACTCAATCCAACTCCATTCTCTACTTTTATCACGCACCAAACATCCCCTTAAAGGTTTGAATAACAAATCTTCAAATATCAACTTTTTCTCTTGTTATACAAAAGTGAAAATAACTTCATTCAATTACAGAATTAGTTACAAATCAAGCTACCTTTAAATACTAGCATAACTAATTTGTACAGTGAGGAAGAGCAATTATAATTGAGTGACTACACTTATCTTGAAGCAATCTTGAATAAAAAACTCTGTCATCTTCTCCGTGGACGTAGGCCTCTCTTGGCTGAACCACGTAACCGATAGTGTTCTTCTTCTTCTTATCGTCTTCCTCTATTGTATGCCCCTGATCCACCGATCATGTAGCTTTAGCAAATGATCATCTAGCTTTTACCCGACGATCGTTTACTTCTGCAAGCCTCATCGTGTAGACGATAATCGTTTAGACGACCTCGTCTAGATGATCTTCAATAAAGTCTTCATCATCTAGACAACTCATGCCTTATCATCTAGATGACCCCAGCTTTACCTTCCATTGCCTAGACGATTGAAGACTCATTGCCTCTACGAATTCTGGCAGCCTCCTAACATTCCTTTCTTTTCTTTTCTCTCGTTCTTTCTCTACAAAAAGAAAAGAAAAGATTAGTCATTCGAAGGGTTTTTCCAACAAAAGTTTGAAGTTCTAATCTCAACCATCAAAGTGTAGGGCCGAGATCATTCATCCCGCGGATTGTACTTTTAGTGTGTGTTTTTGTGTTTGTGTGAAGCAACAATGTGGTATCTGATAGTCGTTTAAGGGCCATCGTTTACTCAAGGCCCAAAGTATAACTATTTTAGTCATCTTTTCGGTTTGTTTTTTTCGCATCTTAAGCCCAACAAGTGGTATCAGAGTCTACAAGAAATCTTCAAGATTAGTCAAGATTCAAAGAAGCAATAATCTTGAAGTCTTTCAGTCGAATTTCAATTCAAAAATGGCAGTTTTAAGGTATGACATCGAGAAATTTGATGGAAAAGGCGACTTTGGTTTGTGGAAGGCCAAAATGAAGGCTATCTTGGGACAGCAGAGGGCACACAAGGCTCTAGATGATCCAACAAAGCTACCAAGTACAGTAACAGAAGAAGAAAAATAAAATATGGAGCTAACTGCTCATGGAACACTCATTTTGAACTTGTCTGATAATGTCCTACGACAAGTAATTGATCAGGAGACAACTTACAAGATGTGGAACAAATTAAATGAGCTATATGAGACAAGGAACATGCCTAATTAACTTTTCCTAAGGGAAAGGTTCTTTACATTTAAAATGAATGCATCAAAGTCATTAACAGATAACCTAGATAATTTCAAGAGAATTACTATTGAGTTTAAGACTCAAGGAGAAGAAATTGGGGCAAACAATGAAGCATTGTGCTTCTTAACTCATTGCCAGAATCCTATAAAGAAGTGAAGACAACCCTAAAATATGGGAGAGATTCCATTATGACTGATATCATTATTTCTGCTCTTAAAATCAGAGAAATGGAGCTCATTACAAGCAAAGAAGACAAGCCTAGTGCAGAAGGCTTGTTTGTTAAAGGGAAGTCAAAACAGAATAACAAAGAGAAAGGCAAACATAGCTCAAATGATGAAGGAGGAAAAGAGAAGTACAAGGTCAGATGCAAATATTGTAAAAAAACTTGGACATTTAATCAAAAATTGCAGAACACTGAAGTGAAAAAATGAGTAGAAAAATAAGCAATCTCAGCCACAACCCAAAGTCCAACCAAATCAGTCAGGTGAAGCCTCAGTTTGTAAGGATTCTTACTTTTATTCTGATGCTTTGGCTACATCTACTTGCAAGGCGGAAGAAGAAGCAAATAAGAACCTAGATTGGGTTCTAGATTCAGGATGTTCATTCCACATGACACCTTACAAGGGCTGGTTTAGTACCTACAGAGAATTAGATGGAGGTTCAGTCTACATGGGAACCAATAACTCATGTCCTGTGGTTGGGATTGGTTCAGTCTCATTGAAACTAGAAGATGGAACAGTCAAGCTCTTATGAAATGTCAGACATGTGCCTAAGCTGAAGAGAAATCTAATTTCACTAGGCATGCTTAATTCTATTGGCTGTGAATATCGAGGAAAGGAAGGTTACTGTGAAGCGTTGAAGAACAGTAAGCCTATCCTTAGAGGGGTGAAGATAAATGGACTGTATATAGTGCAAGGTGTTCATCAAGTACACTCTGCTTTGATTGTGACTCATAATCAACCTACTGAATGAGACCTATGGCACAAGAGACTCTCACACATTAGTGCCAAAGGTCTACAAGCACTAGCCAACCAAGGTTTTCTACCTAAAGGAGTACATCAGAGCCTATCCTTTTGTGAACATTGTGTAATAGGGAAGGCTACTAGGTAGAGCTTTATGGAAGCTCAGCACATAACCAAGTCTATCCTTAAATATGTGCATTCAGACCTATGGGGTCCTTCACCTTTTCAATCATTGAGTGGTGCCAGGTATTTCTTAACTTTTGTTGATGATTACTCAAGAAAGAGCTGGATCTATTTTCTTAAATCTAAGGATTTAGTTTTTGAAAAGTTTAAAGAATGGAAAGTTGTGATTGAAAAAATGTCTAACTGTCAGATTAAGTGTCTTAGAACAGATAATGGGCTTGAATATTGTGTAGAAGAGTTCAATTTTATTGCAGACAGCAAGGCATATTTAGATACAAGACAGTTAGGTATACACCAAAAAAAAAAATGGGGTAGCTGAGAGGTTGAACAGAACAATAATGGAGAGGGTGAGAAGCCTACTATCTGATGCAATACTACATGAGAAGTTTTGGGCAAAGGCAGCCTCATATATAGTCTATACACTGAATAGATGCCCTCATGCATCTCTTAACCTTCTAATCCCTGAAGAAAGATGGACCAAACAGCCACCTAACCTGAATAACCTAAGGGTGTTTGGCTGCACTGGCTTTGTTCATCACAGTAAAGGGAAACTAGCTGCTAGAGCTGTAAAATGTATGTTTTTGGGCTTCATAGAAGGTGTTAAGGGGTTTAGAATGTGACACCCTATTGAGAAAAGATTCATAACTAGTAAAGATGTGATTTTCAAGGAAGAAGAGATGTATATGCAGAAAACTAACCCTAATGTTTCAGTACCTCAAGAGAAGAGTGATACAATTGAGGTGAAGCAAGTTCTAGTTCCTACTCCTGATCCTTCAAGCTCTGAATCACACTTTGATCAACTACCTCATCAAGAAGAAGTAGTAGAAAATGCATTATTGATACTGAGCATGAAGAACCAGAATCGAGAAGTTACTGCCTAGCGAGAGATAGGCAGAGAGGAAACATTGTCCCACCATCAAGTTATAAAGACTACTTAGCTTTGAATACTACTGATTTGTCTAATGATGCAGAACCCTCAACCTTTGAGGAAGCAGTGAGTTGTCTAAAGCTAAGATGTAGATAGAAGCTATGAATGAAGAGATTGATTCACTGGTGAGAAATAAAACATGGGAGTTAACATCCTTGCCAAAATGATGAAAACCAATTGCATCCAAATGGGTGTACAAGTTGAAGGAAGGGTTTTTTAATGATCAAGGACCTAGATTTAAAGCTAGGTTGGTTACTAAGGGCTTTACACAGAGGCCATGTGTTGATTTTAATGAGATTTTTTCTCCAGTGGTAAAACAGACTTCTATCAGATTATTATTGTAGATTGTGACTCAAAACAACCTAGAGTTGGAGCAACTAGATGTCAAAACAACTTTTCAACATGGCTTCCTAGAGAAAGTAATCTACATGAGCCAACCGAAGGGGTATGAGGTCAAAGGGAAGGAAGATTATGTGTGCCTACTGAAAAAATCTATCTATGGCCTCAAATAGTCCCCAAGATGCTGGAACAGAAGGTTTATTGACTTTGTTCAGAAGAATGGTTTCTATAGAAGCTCCTATGATAGCTATATTTATATAAATACAGATACTCATCCTGATACTCATCCTATCTACTTGCTATTATATGTGGATGATATGCTTCTAGCAGGAGCGATAATGAAAGAGCTGAATAAAGTAAAAGATCTACTGAAATCAGAGTTCGAAATAAAAGACATGGGAAATTTAACAAGAATACTTGGCATTGACATTATTAGAAATAGAAAAACAAGTATTCTAAGCATTGATCAGTCACAATACTATAGTAAATTGCTAAAGAGGTATCAGATGACAGAGGCAAAAGCAGTGTCTACCCTATTGCCAACCATTTCAAACTTTCAACAGAGAATTCACCTAAAGATTCAGACATTAAGCATCAGCAAATCATGTCAACAGTTCCTTATTCCCAAGTTGTGGGAAGTTTGATGTATTTAATGTCTAAAGACCTGACATTGCCTATGTTATTAGCCTAGTGAGTAGATACATGGCTAATCTAGGTAAGAGGCACTGGGAGGCTACGAAGTGGATTATGAGGTACCTAAAGGGTACTACTAATGCTAAACTGAAGTACCAACAGCTATCAAACAGTGAACTAGAGCTGGTTGGTTATGTAGACTCAGATTATGCAGGAGATCTAGACAAAAGGAGGTCATTATCGGGGTATATCTTCCTATTTGGAAGGTTTGTCCTAAGTTGGAAGGCTACCTTACAATTAGTAATAGCTCTTTCTACTACTGAAGCAGAGTTCATAGCATTACAGAAGCAGTTAAGGAAGGCCTATGGCTAAAGGGTCTGCTATGTGATTTCAGAATTAAACAAGACACAGTGAAGATCTTTAGTGATAATCAGAGTATAATTCATTTGTCAAAGCATCCACAGTACCATAACAGAACAAAACATATCGATGTGAAATATCATTTCATAGACAGCAGATAGAAGCTAAACAGATTGATGTTCTGAAAGTTCATACCTCAGAAAATGCCTCCGACATGTTGACAAAAACAGTCACTCAGCTCAAACTCTAGAAGTGCTTTGATATAATAGGGTTCGAGCTGAGAGACAAAGGTTAAAGCAGAGAGAAAGTCAGATCAGAGGAGCTGAAGAAAGCATGAAGTTCATTTCAAGGTGGAGATTGTTATATAGAAGTGAAAATAACTTTATTCAGTTACAGAATTAGTTACAAATCAAGCTACCTTTAAATACTAGCATAACTAATTTGTACAGTGAGGGAGACCAATTGTAATTGAGTGACTACACTTATCTTGAAGCAATCTTGAATCAAAAACTCCATCAGCTTCTCCATGGACATAGGCCTTCCTTGGTCGAACCACGTAAACAATCGTGTTCTTCTTCTTCTTATCGTCTTCCTCTATCGTATGCCCCTGACCCACCAATCGTGTAGCTTTAGCAAATGATTGTCTAGCTTTTAGCCAACGATCGTTTAGATTTTAGCCAATGATCATTTACTTCTGCAAGCCTCATCATGTAGATAACCATCGTTTAGATGACCTCGTCTAGACGATCTTCAGTAAAGTCTTCATCGTCTAGATGACTCGTTTCTTATCGTCTAGACGACCCCAACTTTACCTTCCATCACTTAGACGATCGAAGAGTCCTCGCCTCTGCGAATTCCGGCAGCCTCCCGACGTTCCTCTCTTTTCTTTTCTCTCGTTCTTTCGCTGCAAAAAGAAAAGAAAAGATTAGTCATTCGAAGGAGTTTTCCAGCAAAAGTTTGAAGTTCTAATCTCAGCCATCAAAGTGTAAAATCGAGATCGTTCATCACACGGATTGTACTTTCAGTACGTGTTTTTGTGTTTGTGTGAAGCAACATGGTGGTATCTGATAGTCGTTTAAGGGTCATCGTTTACTCAAGGCCCAAAGTGTAACCATTTCAATTGGCTTTTCGGTCTGTTTGTTCAGCATCTCAAGCCCAATAGCTCTCTAAAACTCTTGAAGTCAGAAACTCTAGATGCGGTCCAAAGCAAAAGTTAGAGACTTTAGAAGAAATTCTAGAGATAATAGAAAACATCAAAGAATGATTTATTAGAGAGTTTACTCATTATATTATACTAAAATCAATACAAATTCAAAGTTCATTCCAAACAAATTAAAATTTTCTAGAAATCTCATCGAATAGTATGACCTAAAATAACTTGCAAGGCATTAAAAGTCTAAATTAATAGATTGAACCAAAAAGAGTATGTGTAATTTTTAAATAAAAAATATAATTTTCTTGTACATAACAAATATTACTTTGCAAAAAAAGTAAACCGTAGTTTGTATTCGTAGAGAGAGAGAGAAAAAAAGGCCAAAGTAAAGAACTTTCGATTGTATGTCCAAAAAGTAAAACAGAGAGGGGAAAAACAATTTAATTCATTTGGAAGTGAAAACAAAAGCAATAAGAAACCCCAAAGTAGGGAACAATAATATTATGTTATAAAGTGCTTCTTTGAACCATTCCTTACTTGTTTCCCCACTTTCAACTCAATCTTATTCACCTATTCTTTTTTCTCCAACGTTTTAAAATTTTGTATACTAGGAGAAAACGGTTGTATCAATTTCAACTTAATAATTATATTAATTTAAACTATCGACTTTTATAAATATATGTATTTATATCTTCTATTACATTTGATTCGAAAAAAAATTGTTATAAAACTTATAATTGTATCAATTAAATTCCTAAACTTTTATGAATAAATCAATTTAGACTTTTAGTCAAAATATTCTTTAAGAATCTTCTATAAATACACTATGATTGCTATTTTGTAAACTCCAATATTTGAGAACTAATGCTTGGATCATTTTCAGAGATAATCATACTGAAGATTCTAAATTGATTGATTTATGAAACTTCATGAGTGTATTGACTCAAAATTTATGATTCAAGAACCCACAAAGCACTGCTGACGATCAACGTACAACTTCGATGACATACTTCAACGACCATCTTTAGTGGTCAACTTCGCTGATCACCTCTGACGTCCAACTCTAGGAATAACCATCACCATGCGACTACAATCGCGTCACTTCAATGATATCCTCAAATGACCATATTCAGTGCCCAAACTTTTACGACAACTACCTCCCTTGAATATTCTTTCTGACAATCATCTCTAGTGACCAACTCCGAGGTCTAACATTGCACGACTACCGTCTCTGATAGCGAACTTTGACGATCACCTCCAATGACCAACTCCATTATTTGTCTCCAAGAACTAACTCTATCGGCCAACTTAGCTGATTATATATTTAAAAAATAAAATAAATAAAAATTTGGCAGGTAAATGTGTTTAACGAGATAATTAATATTATTAGTTTATAGTGTTTACTAATTGTATTAAATAGTAATTTAACACTAATAGCATCTTTTTAAGCATATAGCCAAAACATACAAACTTGTGTATAAGTAAATTTACGAGAAAATGTAATCTAACACATTTTTATTTTTATTATAAATAGATTTTATAAAAAGTATTTTAATTCAAATAAATTTTTGAAAAACATTTTTCAAGTAATCCAAACAGATTTTTAGTTGTCTTATCCTTGTATATTAATGATTATCCCTTATCTAACTAATGTAAAACTTTGATCGCATTCCCGGCACCAATATATATGCATAATAAACCATAGCATACAATTTGATATAAGATGTCATACAAATAACCCTAAACTCCTTGATAGCCTAATTTTTTATTTTTCTTTTTTTGAATTTTTGCAAATTACACTCATAAAATTTTAATAATGTGAAAGAATATTGTAATTTTGTTATTTGTATGAAACAAAAATATTTTATCTACCTCAAGTATAATGGTTACATGTAAAATATTGTAAAATATATATGAAGGTTTTAAATTGACATCTCAATTAAGTTTTAAAATTTTGAAAAATTTACGTGCAATTGAAGGGTTAAACAAAAAGTTAAAGCAAACAAAAATAACGCAAAAAAATCTTACATTTTAGATGACAAAAACCTACACCATAAACCGCAACTTAGTAACTGAACTCTACACCCTCAAATATAGACTTTCTAACTTCAAACTAAACAACACCCCTTATACAAACTTTTTAACTCCACGAACACATTAATTCTAGATTGCATAACTCAATTCATAACGGTAAACCACACGAAATTTCGGTTTTACCTTTAATCATTTTTTTAACAAATTAAAATTACTTTACCAAGAAGCTTAAACAATTTAATTTGAAATTTTATGGTATTAAAAATTAAACTGAAATAGTTACATATCTGTTTTTTTTTTCAAACAGAAATAACTACATATGTTAGATTTATTTTATAATGTATCCTAAATAATTAATAGTTCATGTTAACTGTTACGCCTAAAATCAGACATCATTATTTAAAAATAAAATTCTAGATGTTGGTCTGTCATTAAGAATAAAACAATTAAATAAAAATCATAATTTTAAATGCTTGGCTTTTGGTAATATTGTGGGGTGCCATAAATATCCTATTTGGATTCTTTCATTTGTCTCCTTTCCTTTCTTCTCATATGCTACAAACTCCAACTTAATTAAGAAAGCGACCACTTTTTTTTCTCCCTTAAAAAAAGGACCACCTACATTATTATTATTATTATTATTATTATTATTATTATTATTATTAGTAATAGTAGTAGAAGGAAAGTTTTTACCGATAAAAAAAATGTCAATCTATTTATAAAAATAATAATAAAAAAATATAGATACCGATAGACTTCTATCCGCGTCTATCATATAGTATCAATGATAGATTTCCATTAGCATCTATTACATATTATTATTAATAGACTTCTATCAGTTTCTATCATTAATAGACACTGATACAATTCTATCAACCTCTATGAGTTTGTATAAAAGAAGATTAAATTTTGCTATTTTGGATAGATAGTCTCCTTATTTTTCTATTTAGAAAATTCTCTTTTTTTGTATTATTATTATTTTAATGTTTAGCAATTAGGACCACCTACTTTGACTCTTTAGATTATTACAGGTTAAACAACACGAGTTGTCAACCAGAAAAATTAAGACAAAAATGCATAATATTTGGATTTTGTTTGGTAATGCTAATAAACTTTTTAATTGTAAAAATATAATTTAGTTTCGTTTTGCCAAATTTAAATTCCAAAACGGATATGCGTTAATTTTTTACCCAATCCTCAAATTTGAATCTCAAAATCCATAGTTTCCTATATATCGAATTTCTTTATCTTTATTTTTTCAAATTTTCATATATTCTTATACCTTTTCTTATTTTTTCAAAATTTCATATATTTTCTCGTATTTAGATCTACTTGTTTAAGAAAATATAACATTTTATCAGTAATTTTTCAATTTAAGTAATATATTTGTTATAATAATATTGATATATACATTTTAAAAAATCACGAGATCTAACCAATAACACTTTTTTGGCTCTTAATAATTTCAGGGTACTATTCTCTTACGACACTTCAACAAGTAAGACTTTTGTTTGATGGTAGATAGGATGAAAATTCTCATTAATTCGTCATTTCAACCATTTGTGGATTCCATTTCAAATAAAGTGTTTTTCCTCCACCAATCACATTCTTTCTTATTTGACCATATACCGATATGCCTCCAATAAATCCAACATCATTAAGATTGTCGAAGACAAATGTATATTATGACTGATGTTGATTATTTCAGATTCTCTGTAATGATTTATATGTTGTAGTTGATCATGTTCCATCCAATCCCTTATTTTATGAGAATAGTATATACAAGGGTGCGAATAATCGTTTTGTATAACAAATACATTCTAATTGTTCACACATACAACTATAGGTAATTGTTAGTCTGTTTGTTCTTTTAGATGATTTTCTTCCAAGCTTCATGAAAAAAGAAAATATGGTTTCTTAAACAAAATTGTATTTTTGGGGATAAATCATTTATCTGTCTTACGAGGGTATTTTGTTATTTGTCAATTTTGAATAGAGTTTTCAATTGATCAAAATCCAACGTTAAATTTGTAATTGCTCTAGTTTGTCCTTTAATTTTCATTTTGTCTCTAAACTTTAAAATATATTATATATTTATCTTTTTAGTTTTCTTCTCGTTTGGTCTTTAAATTTTAATATTTTATATTTTTATCTCGACTTTTTATATATGTTCACTTTTAGTATTTGAAAATAATTTTAAATTGTTTAATTTAAAATAACTATTATATAGAGTTTTTAAATGAATTTTAGTTGGGAAAGTAAATTAGTGAAAATTAATTTAATACATTCTATTTTATTATTTTAAGTTAATTTATGGAAACTAACAAGGAAAATAATTATTTAGTGAAATAAGTTTAAAGGTAAAAGTGTAAATACTAAAATCTAGAAATAGATGGAAATAAAACTTAAAATGGGACCAAATATAAATTAGACCTAAAACCACATTATCATTTACAGGCTAATTGTTATGGATAATTTTGGACATAAGAGAAAGCCTAAGAGAGGAAGTCAAATTAAAGTCAAAGTCATGAAACTAATTTGTCATGAAAGGAGTAAGCCTTCTCTCTTATTAAGATTATGAGATCTCTTGATTTTCCCAATGTGGGATCTTCAACATGTCCCCTCGAGATGGTGTTTCTTTGGGTTCATCATTCTTTGATTGAAACCCAACTTTTGTTTTTTTAGATCAAATGACCGTTTGGTTTCACATGCTTTGATAGAACATAATAAAAGAACAAAGATAATAATGGAAAAAGACAATGAAATAGTAAGAGAACACCCTATATTTTTCATGTATACCAGATTGAAGGTAATACAATATATATTGAAGACTTGAAGATAAAAACTCCTAAGTCCTTATTTCAAAAGAAAGACCAAAGGAGGAAAAGGGCCACCGTTGTGATTGAAGATGACGACTAGCTATCTTGGATAGGAAAGAGAGGCTTGATCGGTAATCACAAATTTAAAGATCTTTCTCTACTATCTTTGAATTTATGAGCGTCTGCCAAACAGTTAGCTTGAAAATTCTGATAGTGATCTTACTCCTGCCAAAGACTTCGCAGTTCAACAAAATAGGCCGACAAACTTCTATTTTCCTGTTTTGTCTCATGCACCTTCTTCCAACTCTAAAAGACACTTAGGCCAACTTACCCATCTTTGAATAGGTATGAGAGGCCACATTCCATGTTGATTAGGGGTTCGTTACCCATATGTCACATGAGTTGGATTGTTTGCTTTTGATTTTGGTTTAATTGACTAGTAATGGTAGAAAAAAACTATAGGACCCGAGGCATCTTCTTACCATCTGAGAGAGTTCCCTAAATCAATGAAAGCCCTTACTCTTTACGTACTTACTTTCCAAAACCAATGAGTCAAGAGAGGCCATGAACCTGGTGGAGTTACCACTATTGCTAGCGGTGATGCCTGGACTTTTATTACACTTGAGGGCCAATCTCTGTTTGGCCCAAGGAAACCTTTTCACGCCTTCATTATCTTTTGGGAGGCCTATGTCCCATAGAAACTATCTACTTGAGATTGTCCCTTAGTTTGTAGGTTCTGACACAAGGTTAGAGTTCTAGATCTTCTAGAGTGGTATTTAACTGATGGCTCGGGCCCCCTCTGGAAGGGGACCTTCTTCACCTTCCACCAAAGTTGTGCAGGAAAGGCCCAAAGCCAATCCCAGGAATAGTGAAGCTTCATAGGGTCTTTCTGTCTAGGTGTAGGTAGTCCACATCTTCACACACATGTCTATTTTAGCGAGCCTCTCTTCGAGACACTGCCCAGATTGTTACACTTTTCGTGCGAGTCGAAACTTACCCGACAAGGAATTTTGCTACCTTAGGACCGTTATAGTTATGGCCGCCGTTCACCGAGGCTTCAGTCGTTTACTCCACTATCATCAAGTCACCAACTTCCTTGAATTTCTAGCACTAGATAGGCATCAGCCCCATACATGGTCTTACGACTTTGCAAAGACCTGTGTTTTTGGTATATAATCACCCAAGCTGGAATTACTGATATTTGACATCCTTAGAAAACCATATTTAATTTCTAAAAATATTCCTATAATACTTGGATAACAATGTTGACGGTATTTATTTTAATTATAAAATGAAAATAAAGAAGAGAATATATATATATATATATATACCTTGCATGTTGATAGAATGGTTAAAAAATTAAAATGGCTATACCTTCAACACAGGAATCCTGAAAACCCATGTTCCAGGAGGACATTCAAAACTCTTGAGATGTCCTCTGTAAGGGCATCTTAGGATACTCGAAAATTTTCAAATGTTTGAAATCTTACATTATCTCAAAACAAAGACATCGAACTAGATGTCCACTCTATTGGAATATTGGATTCCTACGTAAAAAACGACTCTTAATAGGCTATCTTCACAGTTGCCTCATCCCAAAAAAAAATTGAGATGGGTAGGAAATAAGCTCAAAAGAGATGCCATGAAGAATGAGCGAAGCAAAGAATAGAGGGCTATAGCTCAATTGGCCCTCCTCGTCCTTGGAGGTCGAGTTCACGGTCAAGTTGTCTCGTTATTTGGAATTTATGCTTGACAGGCCCCTATTTGGGGTCCTATGTGTCCTCATCCAACCATCGGGAGTCCTATTCTTAAAAGGATAAAATAAATTTAAATCCTTGTACTAAAGAGGTGGAAGAAACCACTTTTGCTCATTGTCGTTACTATATAGTGAACTCCATTGTTTTGGTTTGTTTTGGTTTGTTTTGTTTTCTTTATTTATTATTATTTTTTAATATAAAATCAAATCTAATAAATACTATAAATCTAGAGAATTAGAATATATATTTGAAGCTTATATTGCATTCCTCCCTCCATGGTCTCGTCAACCCTTGATACATATATTCGAAAATTTACTGGTCAATCAATAGATAGATAACGTATAGTAACATTCAATACTAAAATAATTAGTTAAAGTAAATATGAACATAGTTCAACTCACATCAAGTTTATAATATCAATTTTGAAGAATTTTGATCCTTTCATCACCCATTTTATATAAAAGAAAATAAAAAATATTTATATTGTAATATCGAAATTATTGTTTTCAAATATCGAAATGATTGTTTTCATATATAGAAAAATGAGCCAATTTATTTATAAATATAACTAAATGATCATTGTAAACTTTAGATGTCTCTATCAGTATTACTGTCTATCACTAACACTGATAGATGTCTCTATCAGTGTCTATCATTGATAGAGAATGGCATCTTACTATATTTGACATTGATAGATGTTGATCTTTGAATATATAAGTTTTTCTATGTGTCTCTATCAATGTCTATCAGTGATATTTTGTTATATTTGAAAATATTGTCAATAGTTTTGCCATTTAAAACAATTACCCATATCGAAAATCATACCTAAAATAAACTTATATATTGAAATATTTCAATTTAAAACCAAAATCTAACCCAAGCATCACATTTTGCATAAGTCCTAAATGATCATTGTAAACATATTCAAAGTTAGAACAACCTAATGACCGTTCAAATTGTGCATTGTAATTTCTCTAGATTACCTGTCGCATTGTTCCAATCCCTTATTCATTTTTTCCACGACGTTTGACATCATTTATTTATTCTCAAATCTCGAGGTCGATAGTATGAACACTATGTCAGTTGAGCTACGTTTTAGTTAGCTACATTTTGATGTATGCTATTTGAGCATTATTGTTATCTTTCACACACACGTAACTTCTTTAGTTTCTTGTTTTTGGCATTAATATCAACAGTATATCAATTCCTTCCAAAGAAAAAAAGGAAAAAAGGAAAGAAAAAAAAATCTATAGCTGAACATGCATTAAATTATGGCCCAAAGAAAACAGATTTTTCTTTGAATGTAACAGCACATGCTATAAAAAAGTAACCTTGGCCAACAAATTAAAATTAGTCAATGAATGATTGCTTTCTCTCGTCATGTATGTTTCTTTCTTTGTCATTTTCAAATCTCTGTCTCTGTTTGTTTCTTACTATTAGATGGTGTCAGAATGTAAACAAAAGAAAAGATTCAATGAATCTTAGCTCTAATTTAAAGCAAGAGGGTGAATAATTTCTGAGATGTTGATGTATGAGAAAATATATAATAATTTCAACCACTCCTATTAATTTTTGAAAGAGTTTTTTGGCATCACCGAAAGTACTTGTGCCATGAAAGAAGTTACTTTTTCTCATTCAAACTCATTACGTTTGGGAGTAACATAAAAGTGCTTTTAAAAAAAAAACGTGTGCATGTAACGTTTGATCCGACAACACCAAGGAGGAGGGCCGATCTACCAGGGAAATGACCCCTAAGGTTAACCGACCTTGGCTCGCTCAACCGTTGAGTTCAATCTCACGAGTTTGACTTCACCGATGACATATCAGCTTAATCTTTTGAGTCAATCGATGATTTAAGATGGTATTAGATCAGGAGTCGGTCCAAGGAGATCATGTTGTCAAACCTCTACAATGTTATTTCTTCCTCAACCTTTTGGGTCAATTAGTATTTTAAGACCAACAAAATTATTTTTCAGAGTAGGTGATCCAGGTAGGTTATTCTGTATTCAAGCCCTGCATTGTTGTTTGCTCCCTAATTAATATTGATTTCCACTTGTTAAGTCTTCTTCATATTTCAGACCCACAAGAGGTGTTAGTAGATGATATATAATTAAATTTACCTTCACCTACAAGCTTAAGCTTTTGGGTCAATAGATGATTTAAGATGGTATCAGATGTTGGTTCAAGATGTCCTAGGTTCAAATTCCTCCATTATTGTTTCTTCCCCAATTAATATTTATTTCCACTTGTTGGGTCTTCTCCATATTTCAAGTCCACAAGTGAAGAGGAGTGTTAGATGATATATAATTAAATATACATTTACTAACCTTTACCAATTAGCTTAAGCTTTCAAGCCCCTGCATTGTCCACTTGTCGGGTCTTCTTCATAATTCAAGCTCACAAGTGAAGGAGAGTGTTAGATGATATACAATTAAATTTAGCTTTACCCACAAACTTAAACTTTTGGGTCAATCGATGATTTAAGAATTTTGACTATATAAAAAAGACAACCAAACTCCGAGTTTGGATTGAGATCCATACAAATGATATAAAACTATTTTGACAACCCACTACATAACAGTTCAATTTGTCACCAACGTTTCAATTAATGACCTAATAAACTCTTGACACATTTGTTGGGAAAATATTCTCATTCGGAAATAATATTTCTATATAGGGAACATAGTACATACACTCAAGGTAAGTTCAAAATATACACTGTTCTACTTTAATAAACACATCCACTAAATTAATTAGTATATGAGGGTTGGAGTTGTTGGGAACAACCTCCAACTTCTATAGCAAGGGAAACGAAAAAAAAATATCAGAGAAATTAAAAGAAAGCAATAAAATAAGAAATATTAGAATTTACGAAATCTATTATGTGAAAAATTGTTACAATCTCAAAGAACAATTCTCTCTCGATCCCAATTACAAAATACTCTCGTGAAGCTTTTATACTACTCACACCCTTTTTCCACTCTCAAACTAGAGAATATATAAAGGGAGTTTAAATAGAGTTAGCACACTCAAGCTTAAAGTGTTTTTCACTGGAACAACTTGAAACTACATGTGTATGCCTCTTTTATAAGTTTGGAGTCCATCTCCATTCATCAATTTAACTGATGTGGGACAAACTGCACTTTTAGTATTTTGCTGAAGCCCAACAAATTCCACCTTGGCAAGATATTTTAAGAATCCACGGATTCTGCAACATCCATTGTCTTCATCAACAATCATAATTCTCATGTCATAGAATTATAACCTATTTCACCATAAAAAGTAGACCACTTGAAATACAACCTTTTAAGATTTTTCATTTTCATCACATGTCGATAAACTCTGCTGAAATTTATGGTGCAACTTCCATCTACTTGGCACACCGGGAAATCCATCAGCTATCGACATAGCCTCCACCACACACCTTGCATATCCGCCAAGTCAATGTTGTGTGCAAACTTGTGGAATCACTAACATCACATCCTCTATCATGGTAAAGTGGAAATATTATGAGGATGAATTCTGTCTTCTTCATAGGAAGTCACCATCTCCCCTGACGAGAAAGACACCGTTCACATTCGATCCAGAGCCATTTGACGAACCTGCTCTGTTTTTCATGCACCCAGCCTGTCTGCATCCCCAATAGCCTATCTTCTTCTCAAAGACTCCTTCTTTGAACCTTTTGCTGGAATCACTTCGGATTTGCACTAGAATACCATCATCATATAACTTTTACTTGTGTAACTCATTTTTATATCAACACATCCTTGACTTGCACTTGCCACAAGCCAAAGTTGATCCTTCTAATAAATTTCTCCACATCAAACTTTATTAGACTCGTAAGTTTGACACACATCTACTTTAATCCTAGCAAATTAGCAAATAGTGAACAACTCACACTATTAAAAAACATCGCATCTATTTCAAGAATTCTTTTTGGATGTGGAAGCTCAGACAAAGCTGCAATCACGGAGCATACTCAAACATTCAAGAAACTACAAACCTCATGCTCTGATACTACTTGTTGAGAAGAACCTCTCACTTCTATTACAAAAAAAGGAAAAGAAAATATCAGAGAAATTAAGAAAAAGCAATAAAATAAGAAACACAAAAATTTATGTGGAAAAATCCCAACTCAAAAAAAAAATCCATGACTCACCAGAAATAAATCCACTATGTGAAGAATTATTACAATCACACAGAACAATTCTCTCTTCCGATCCCAATTACAAAACATTCTCTCAAAGTTTATACTACTCATACTATTTTCCCACTATAAAACTGATGGAACACAAGACATACGCAACGGAATAAGGATTTAATTACACTCTAAGTGCTTTTAATCAAAAGGAATTTAGCATGCAAAATGAAGAAAAATCAGTAAATTAACTTACCTTTAAAGCTCCCGAAAACCGAGAGAGAGAAAGACATGGAAAAAGAAATGGATCTTTGGGTTGGGTTATGAATTTTTCTCAAAGAAAAGAGTTTTTTTTTTAGCCCAAATTTGAAAAAAAAAAAAAATGGCAAAATGGACAAAGTTTTTCAACCAAATTGAAAAGCCCAATTTATAGAAAAAATTGTGATCGAGCCACTGGGACTAGTTTTATGCTTCCGCTCATGAGATTTAGATTTCTTTTCATGTTTTTCTTAACTTTCAGTTTTGAAGTTTGAAACTTACTATTAAGAATTGTTTTTAGACTTATTTATTATAATTTATGGTTTATGGGTACCTTATTGTTGTTTTTAATATTTGAATTTAATGAAAGCCTTTTGCACTTATCTTATTTATTTAGCATTTATTTCACCATAAAAGAGTGTCGTTTTAAGTTCCATGCATGCATATATTTAGTAATGGCCTAACTTAATTCCTAGGGGGTCGGGTCGTTACAGTTGGTATCAGAGCCTAAGTTTTAGGTTCTGTAGACTGACTTACGATGTAAGTCTTGGTTGTGTGTCCCTTATGGCTATTCACGGATCCTTCGTCCTCGCCAGGTATGTTCTTTCATTAAATGTTTTATGGAAGATGTGTTTAAAAGCCTTCATGTCTAAGCTTTATGTATTGACTGATTATTATTGCTAGTTTAATGACCTGAAAGAAGTTAGTATGAGATGGTTATTTTGTTTTGGTATTATAGAAAGAAAGAAGAATCATAATAAGGCCATTTTATGTTAGTTTAATTCATGGAAGGACTGTTAGAAACGGATATATATTTCTGTTCAAGGATATTGAAACCTGATAGAACTATGAACTGTTATGCACTTATGACATGAAAGAAAAAAAATGGATGTATTTGGTTAAGCTATAAAATAAGGTAGGTGAATTGGAAATTCACTGGGAAATAATATTAAGTTTTTCATTACGTGAATAAAACTAGTGGTGCTACAAGGAACTTTATCACAAGGCACACGTTCATAATTACGAAATTAAAGTTTCTTTATAAGATAATAAAGAGGTGAGGAAGAGACTATAAATTTTATTAAGGATTACTAAATATTAAAGTCAAAATGTTCCAAGAAAAAATTGAAAGGATTAATAGGTCATGATCACTTTCATGGTATCGAAGTTGGTGGAGCGAGTAATGTATGGTGTTTTGGTTCTTTATGTAACGTGCCTAAAAGGAAGAAGAATTATTAGATGGAGCATAAAGCGATAGTATGAGAAACTCTTTTCAAGACCTAAGTAAGATGAATTGGTCAAGGAATGCCAAGATGATTGAATTTATAGTTGCCTTTAGATGGGAGAAAACGAGTTATTGGATTAAAAATTCTTAAGGTGCTTGGGTTTGAACTATGTGTTTATTGCAATGAAAAGGTTTAAGTTTAATTAACCATACCAAGAGGAAGGATAAACGTTTTGAAGTTTAAGAACAATGTGATCTTGTGGGGATACTCTACTATGGTTCCAAGTTTGGAATGGAATTTTAGTTTTATGGAAAAGGGTATAAAAGGTCATATGTCTTGGTTTAGGGATTATGTTTCACTCTGGAAGTGAAAAGTGCACCTTCAAGTTGTTGGGTTAAGCAAGGATAAATATGAAGAAAAATAAAAGTATTTAAGGAAAGGTTTTATTTATTTGGGAAGATTAATAGATATAATGTTTCAAGACTCCCAAATAGTTAAGTATGGTTTTGATTTTAAACATGATATGGGTGGATATAAGGCGTTGGTTTTATATTATATATTAATATCTCTACTATACATATACATACATATATATATATATATAGCTTGCTTAGGTTGTTAGATTGTAGACTGTGAAAAGGGATTCAAATAGTCACATGTTTTGGTACAAATATATTTCACTAGGAAAGTGAAATAGAGCATCTTGGATTTATTGGTCTTGGAAAAGATAAGGGAAGATGAAAGGATTTGAGAAATATTTTGTTGTTTTGAGAAGGTAAGGGGAATTGCTGTTTTGAGATTAAGAACAAAGGTTTGGTTTGGTGTCCAAGATAGGAAATATGTGTTTACGAACCTTTAGAGTTCGTATGAACGATCTCATTACTATTTGGAACTATAGATCTTAGTATTTGTTGGTTGAATAGATATCATGCCTAGCTACTAGTCATAGAACTCAATTTTAGCATGAGAATTTGATTAAGCTAGACTATCACGTGTTGGAAGAGTGCTTAGCAATCTTCTTCAAATATAGAGGAATTGGAGGAAATAATGTTTTAGGAAAGGATATTTAGTAGCAATAGTTGCTAGAAACTATGGAAATGGAAGGGGCAAGGCCTCGTTAAAGAGGGGAAGACTTTGAAAGGTATTAGCAAGGTCTAGAGGTTTTGATGGTGGACACGAATATTTATAACAAGGAATTAATGAAGCCATCAATTTTATTTGAAGGTGAAAGTAATCTAGCTGCAAGTAAGAAACAAGCTATATGAGTATTAAGGTTGAGTAAATTTGATCTCCTAGAATGACCCCTAGCACTAAAGATGAACTTGAGTTGAGAGCAACTCCTATCCTTAAGGCTCCTCATAGAAGGACTCTGGCAGAGTTGGAATAGTCTAAGTCACTTATACAAGAACCATTTAGCAAAGTGTTTCATATGTGCCTTAATATTTTTCCTTTAAGCACACCAGCTTTGTTTATTAGGAAAGAAAGATGATTCGCACTTATCAACTATTACGAATTGAATATGATAGCGTATCTCGGTTGCGGTGGATTGTCAGGGCAATTAGGTGCCAAATCCGAATTCTGAATCCTGGACTTGAGATGCCACAAGAGATATATTTTCTGTTGCATGGACAGTAAGGTGACCCACTCTATGGAGTGTGAACATTCTCAATATAGATGTATGCAATCATGAAGGTCTTTATCTTAGAAACTGAGATTAGGTAATAGTTACAGCTATTATGAGGTTATGGTGATTTATTTTTATGGGGACTTCAAGAGTCTCATTTAAGTGAGATTTTCAGACTCGTGCATAGGAGGGTCTAAATGGTGTTATGTGTTTATTTTAAGATTAAAGAGTAACATGATATTATCTCAGATAAGTTATACAATTCATGGTAGGAGTTGAAGACTTTTTGAAATGTGGAGTTAATGCTAATTAAAAGTTCTTTAGTAGAATTATCGGTCTGAAGAAGCAATTTGGAAACAATGGGATGAGATAAGAACTAAGTATCACGCGCCTTTAAGGACTTGAACTTTCGAAGGTGAAAGTTTCTTAAGGAGGGAAGAATGTAACATCTCGAATTTCAAGAAAATTTAAGTTAATTATCTAAAATTATTGAGTTTAAATTTCTCTTTCATTTGGAAAATTAGGGTTAAATTGAAATAATTGAAAAACTTTTATTGGTTAAATTGAATTTAATTGATTAGATATTCGAACTGATTACCTTGAAAATATTGAATTTTGCTTCCCTTTGATTTTGGATTTTAGGGTCATCTTAAAAAAAATAACAATAATAAAATAGATAATTAATTTCATGTGGTTTTGAATTGATTTAAATATTTGGAAGGATTTAATTTGTATCAAATTGATGGATCCTATGCCCTTTAATTTCGGTTTTTGAAGCCTAAATTAAGATAATTTAAAAAGTTAATTGATGTCTAAATTTAACCGAATCTTTGAAGATTTTGGAGATATTGTGATAAAATATTTTATTTATCTTTTCAAAATTTGGAAAAAATAAAATAATTGAGATTTTTTCGAAATTAAATGAGAGTGAAAAGAGGTCAAAAATTGGGGAGAAAGTAATTCGGTTTATCAGCGATAGCTTCTATAAGATTATCGATTTTCAGAGTTTGAACCGTTGGATCGAGCTCAAATTTGGTCAGTCTGTTTGAGACATGTAGGGTTTTATTTTGAACGGTTGGATAATTGTTTGAAGCTCTAGTTTGTTCGTAATTGCTACTGAATAAAATTTATAAACTAGAAATTCCCCTTCTCTCCCACTCTCGCAAACCCTCCTCATGCATGACCCTCACTACCAGCTACTAGCCTAAACAATTTATGCCATCCAACAGCAACACATGTTTTCTATCTATAGCAGCCACAAGTCAACGCGTCGTCGACCGCCATTACCCCGATCTTTGTCGGAATTTTGAGGAAAACCTTGGGTAAGACTTATTTTTCTTTATAATTTATGAGGTGAAGTTCACCCTTTTGATTTTGGGTTAAATTAGTAACCTCTCTTTGGTTTGAAACTTAGATTCAAGGTTTGGAAGTTTTGAGGCATTGACCATCAAGCTAGATACCATTTTGTTTCGCAGAAAATTGGTGAAGATTGATAAGTTTTGTAAGTTGTTGGATGGTTATTCTTTTGGATTGAGAATAATAGTGGGAAAATTAAGTTATTGATTTTGGATTTAATTCATGATCAGATTGGCTAATTAAATCGAGTATTGGAATTTTTCTTGGACCAAGCCACACCTTTAGGTTGATTCAACCGTGCTAAAGAAGATCTAAGGAGATTTTGTTTTACGTTTTTTACCAAGTTGAGGTAAGTGATCTTACTACTGGAACTGCCCTAGTGCCTGACAATGATAATTATGATTTATTGGGAATTATTAAGCATGATATTTATGTCTGCCTTTATTGCCGAGGTTTGAAATGACTAGAGTCAAGAATTGACAAATATGATTTACTGAGGATATATTGATAGTTTGATGTTTATGTATGCCTTGCTGATATGATAGTTTAAAAGACTAGTTCACATAGAGATGTTTGAATACTAGTATGATTTGAGTATATTATTTTTATTGAAGATCTTGCTGAATCTGAGGAGGATGAGATGCATACATATGTTGTAAAGCTATGATGAAGAAATTTATATGTATATTGTAGAATCATGATGATGAGATGTATACGTATGTTATAGAACCATGTCGAGATTGTGATGTCAAGATTGTGATAGTCATTTTATTGATTAGTTAGAATGCCCACCAGTTTGTGTTTTCTTCGGGACTCACCAGTTTGTATTTCCTTCGAGATTCACCAGATATTGTGTTTCCTTCAGGATTCACCAGTTTGTGTTTCCTTCAGGATTCACCAGTTTGTGTTTCCTTTGGGATTCACCAGGTTGTGTTTCCTTCAGGATTTACCAGATTGTGTTTCCTTTGGGATTCACCAGAGGTAGTGGGCATATTTAACTAAAGTAGAATAGAACTCAGTTTTTTATGTATGTATGTGTCCTATGAGGACTAGGATAGTTTATATGTTCCACAAGAGGTAGGCATCTAGAGGACATAGATGCCTAACCTGACCCCAGTAATGGGGTTACTTACTGAGAATTTTATACTCATTCTTTCTCATGTTGTTGTTTCAGGTAAGGGTAGAGATTCACCGGCGATGGACAAGCGGAATTCGTGATCGAGCCACTGGGACTAGTTTTATGCTTCCGCTCATGAGATTTAGATTTCTTTTCATGTTTTTCTTAATTTTCAATTTTGATGTTTGAAACTTACTATTAAGAATTTTTTTCAGATTTATTTATTATCATTTATGATTTAGGGCACCCTATTGTTGCTTTTAATATTTAAATTTAATGAAAACTTTTTGCACATACCTTATTTATTTAGCATTTATTTCACCATAAAAGAGTGTCGTTTTAAGTTCCATGCATGCATGTATTTAGTAACGGCCTAACTTAAGTCCTAGGGGGTCGAATCGTTAGCGTAAAGGGCTTTAGGCTATGGCATCAAGTTGAAAAGAGGTGTGTGAATAGTAGAGATGTGGTTTTTAGAGAAAATGAGATGTTCATAATGTCAAAACAACCATCTTCTATAGTGACAAAGACTAGTAGCACTAGATTTAAGGTGGAGCTTCAAAATGATCATAGAGTTTCTACTTCCTCTCAAAATCTAGAGTTTGAAGGTGATGAGGCTGCTGAAACCAGTGAGCATATGTCAGTGAGACACATGGAGACTTACACAATTATTCATTGGCAAGAGACAAACGTAAAAGAAAAATTGTGCCACCAACTAGATACCAAGAGTTTGATTTTGCTAGTGTAGCATTGAGTGTTGCCATTTTTTTGAGTAATAATGAACCTATCAGCTTTGAAGAAGCAACAAATAACCCAGATGCTAAACAATGGATTGAGGGAATGAATGATGAAATGAAGTCCCTCAACCAAAATGACACTTGGAGACTAGTACCTTTGTCTAAAGGGTACAAACATATCTCATGCAAATGGATTTACAAATTTAAAGAAGAGATTCCAGGTGTGCAAAAGTCTAGGTTCAAGGCTAGGCTTGTTGCCAAGAGATTCCCTCAAAAGGAAGGTATTGACTACAATGAGGTATTTTCTCCAATTGTAGAGCATTCTTCCATCAGACTACTCAAGGATTTGGAGCTAAACCAGTTGGACATAAAGACAACCTTTCTACATGGCTGTTGAATGAGAAAATTTACATTCGGCAACCTCAAGGCTATGTGAAAAGTGGAGAAGAATACCTAATGTGCTTGTTGAACAAGACCATATATCACCTCAAACATTCACTAAGATGTTGGTATAAGAGGTTTGATGAAGTGATCTCCAAGATGGGGTTCAAAAGGAGCTCATATGATTAGTGTGTCTACACAAACTCTAGTAGCTTCAAGGAACTGGTCTATGTACTTCCTTATGTAGATGATATGTTACTGGCCGGGAGATCCAAAGAAGAATTGAGGCAAGTGAAAATGCTTCGTAAGAGAGAGTTTGATATGAAAGACCTAGGGAAGTCAAGGAGGATCCTAAACATTGAAATTGAAAGAGACATAAAACAGGGCAAATTGCATGTTAACCAATCTGAATATTGTTCCAAGATACTACAGACGTTCAAAATTAAGAGTGCTAAACCAATTGGCACTCCTCTTACACCTCACTTCAAGCTTTCAGCTGCCAATAGTAGAAAGAGCACAGATGAAGAGCATTTAAACCATATGAAGGTTGTCCCTTATTCCCAAGCAATGGGATCTCTTATATATCTTATGAATTCTACAAGATCAGACCTGTCCTATGCAACAAGTATGGTCAGTAGGTACATGGCCAACCCTGGTAGAAGACATTGGGAGGCAGTCAAGTGGATACTCAGGTATCTATATTCATCCAAGAATGCAAGAGCCTTATATAGACAGAATGAGCCATCCCATGATGAAGTTTATGGTTACCTGGATGCATATTATGCAGGAGATTTGGATAGAAGATGTTCCTTATCAGGCTATATTTTCCTATGGGAGAATAATTTCATAAGTTGTTTGACCTTTTCAAATATAGAGGTTGAGTTCATCACATTGTCTGAAGCTGTAAAGGAAGGTTTATGGCTGAAAGGTTTACTAAACAATTTCGGCATAACACAAACAAGAATCTATTGTGATAACCAGAGTAAAATGTACCTATCTAAGAATCAGTCGTTCATAGCAGAACCAAGCACATTGATATTAAATATCATTTCATCAGACAAGAGATTGAGAAAGAGAAAATCGAGGTAGTGAAGATTCATACCTCTGATAATGTAGCTGATATGCTAACCAGAACTATTCCATTAAACAAGCTTGGCAGATGCTTGGACCTGCTCTGGTTCAAGTTACTTGAAAAAGGTCAGCTCAAGTCAGCTCAGTAATGCAAAGAAGGAAGTTACTCTAGATGCTTACAAAGGTGAAGATTGTTACAGAAAAACTCCAAATCAAGAAGAACATCGCCGCTGACAGTTGAACCGTTGTCGACCTCTTTCTGTTATATGTTGTAACCACCAGAGCTTCATCGTTGATTATGTCGCCTATATATATAAAGGAAAACGAATGTGAGATTAATGAAAGAGTAAATAAGAAAACGAGAGAGCAAGGCATTTATTCATTCTGTCAGCGACTTGAGCCACTCTCGCCTATGAAAATCAAAGGACGAGCCCTCATAGACAAGAATTCATAACTCACTCAGGATTAAGATCAGTTACATATGATCATCCTGTGAAATATTAATCTCTTCAGTTAGTGAATTTACGAAAAGAGGTTAATATTTCTCAGTCCAATTTTATACTATATGATATGTAACATCCCGAGCCATTAGATAGACTTAAATTAATTATTTCACATTATTGGATTTTATTTCCATTTAATTTTGGTTTTAGAGCCAAAATTGAGATAATTTGAGAAGATAATTAATTTAAACTAATTTGATAAGAGATTTGGGATTTATGTTTTTAATTGATAAAAGATTTGAAATTCGAAATTTTTTTTTATTTATTGAGTTTCAAATTGAAATTTGAGATTAAAATATTATATATGTACATATTTGAGTGAGTTTATTAAAAGAATGGGAAAAAGTAAATAAAACTTAACAATACTTCCTTTTGAAACCAACCAAGCACCCCCAGCCCCAGCCCCAGCCCCCTCTCCAAGTGATCCACCCGTCGTCGACATCCGCCACTCGCTCCGCTGTCCGGTAGAAAGTATTTTCTCTCTATCTCGCGCACGATCTATCATTCACGCTACAATCTGAGGAACCTACGAACGCCGGGACACCTTTGCACCGCTGCTTGCCACCTAGCCGGTCACCATCTGATGGTCATCACAATTGAGTAGCGCCCGCCGTTGCTAGAATTTTGATATTGGATTGGAATTTTAGAAGTTTTCGAGGTGTTGTCTACTAAGGTTAAGGTTGTTCAACATCCTTTTTGGTAAGTTCCGTGGGTTTTGCTTGAAGTTCATAAGTACCCATTGAGTTTTAACATAGATTTAATGATGTTAAGTCATCAGCCAAACATAGCATGATCATCGAATGAACCTTCTCCTCAAGAGTCTGTCACTCTTCGTCATCCACGGCAGCCTTCTTTGACTTACCCGTCAGCGGCGCCCATAGCTCCTGCTGCTTTAGCAGGGGTCGCATCTATATCTACCATAAACCAAAACTGTTCCTCCCAGTAAATTTATTGATCTTTACGTTCACGCCAGATATCTTCGATTGTCTAAACAAATGCGGAATTTTGAAGAAACCCTAACAAGGCTCTGGTACCAGTTTGTTACAAAATTGAAAATTAAAGAATACAAAAAGGAACGTAGAGATAGAGAAGATCGACACACAGATACACGTGGTTCACTAACGGTGGGTTAGCTACGTCCACGGGCAGAGGGAGAACAGTATTATTAGTGAGACCCCCGTACTTGGTTGTTCGAAGTGCCAACAAACAAATTCAAGACATTCCAACATTATGCAAAAATAAAAACACAAACACCTTATTTTATTAAATAATAATAATTAATTTATTTACAAAACTACAAGCTTTAAAGTATAAATCCCAACAGCCTCTCGGAACCATCTTTATGCAAAACAGGTAAAAGTAGTGAAGTTAAAGGTCAAACGGAGAATTCAAACAAAGGAGGGTTATAAAATGGCAAACTTTCCCCTAATGTCCTAGCGCTGTCATGCCATGCAGCGCTAGGCATGGCACTGAATCTAATAATTATGTAACACAATAATGTTGCAACACTGTCTAATGGCACCGTGACACTAGACAATTTTGGAAAATAATTTATGATAGACTAAGATGCCTGAAATTTGTAGCTTCATGGCGATAGTGCATCTTCTATTTATATAGCATGTTTTCTAGGGTTTTAAAGAACGGAGAAGGGGAGAAGGGTTCCTACCTGAGCCATGGAGCCATAGAGCCTATTCTTTTGGTCTTCTTAGTTTTTCTTTAGTTTTTTTTATCATATTCTTTTGATTGTATACTGACTTGATGTCGACGAGTCTTGACTGCTTACTCTCGATATGTATTTTTGGCCAATCATAGTTTAAGTATTTTGAATGAACCCAATGTAACCTTGTAAGGATATTAATCTTGACAATCATTCAATGTCTATGTCTATTGAGCTTGCATTGTTCTCATAATTGTGTTTCTTGTGAACGTCTGACAAATTAAACAAAGTTGTACAATTTACGGCTATAGGTTAACTCTTAATCTCTAATCGTTGAGATCCATAATTGCATGATAACAAAGTTAATTTAATCTTGTGAGGTTGGTTGGCATTCAATCAATAAGCATTGTTTTTTAACTTAATCGAGTATCATGTTTGACTTGTGAGACATTACCTACTTGCCATACATCTTAGCTTTAGCCCTATAATTTAGGGTGGTTGACTGACATGTTTAAGATGCGTTACATCTAGATGTGTTGGTTGATTTATTGTTTTGGACTTCCATTTAGCGTTATTTAATGTGTTGGCTAAGCATAGGCATTATCCTAGAATCAATGTTGCTATTTGAGTGATTCCCCTTTCCTTAACTAAGAGCTTCCAATTGATTCACTTTCCCAAGAATCAATCACTTTTATTTTTATCTCACTAATTTCAATTCTCACAAACCCCCCTCCCCATTTGCCACGTTAACTAAATAATTGACTTTGTTAAACTAAACTTTTTGCTTCCTTTAGGATCAACCTAATCTTGTTACTAATTACTACTCAGTAGTAGAAGTTTGAAAATAGTATTATAAGTTTCTCTAGTTGGCTTGAACCTTCTAGTAGTTCTCATCACTAATTACTCAACTTGCAACATTGGTTTGGAAGAGAGATGAACTAGTGTCGCACCACCCTTCATACATCACTGAAATTCAGAGTCATAAGCTCATCTATATCGATGTGGTAAGAGAACAGTAAATCCTTCGAAATTTAGGTCAGTCGAATCCCATGTAGAAATTGGAGAGTCAATTGGTGCAACCCATTGACCATATTGATGGGATCGAATCCCATGCAGAAGTGTGTGACCGCTTTGCTTCAATATTATTGGAAGGAGTCTATCAGTGATAGACCATATCACTGGTAAAAGTCTATCAACGATAGAAGTCTTCGCTAATAGACTTGATTATATTTCCAATTTTTTTTAAATGATGTTATACACTTGGTTATTATTCCTAAAAATGCTACCAATTGCAATTACCCTTATAATAATTGTATCATATACAATTCACATATATTCTCTTACATGATTTGAACATTTTAAATTTCTCTAAAACTCTTTGATCTTTATTTTACCCGTTTTTTAGCTAGTAGAGACACCTAATGAACCTACAATTATAAGCTCCAATGATCCCAGATTAATTAATGAAACACATTAATTAAATTTATCAACATTCAGTAGCTATAGGGCATTCCACTAAAGATCCATAGATGCACTCTTATGAACTGTAAAATTTTTTGTATCCACTGATCTTCTAATCACCAATCATGTTATGGTTCAACTATAAACTAAGTCCCTTTCGAGCCAATTAGAGGGTGGAGCCTCAACATTCAAGTCATGGAGTCAGCACCTAAGGGAACAACTTGTGAAACCTGAATTTCCATTTTCCCTACTTAAGTAGGTAATTAAAGGAATTAACTAAGTATGAGTTAAATCCTCTGTTAGAGAGAAGAAAATTCTAAATATTTGAATAGATTTTCCTTGAGAAATTTGGAGATAAGCCTTAATTGGTGAAATTTGGCTAAGTGTAAAGTCAAAAAGGAACCATGCATTGAGTGATGAGACATTAATGCATAAGATGGGAAGAAAGGCAACCATGTGTTTGTAAGGTTGGATGCATGTTCCTAAAGTATTGGCAGGAGGCGTTGCAAAGAGTTGCTCATGCATTGAGTTTGTATGAGCAAGAGCGGAGAGAGCGAGATGTTGAGCGCAAGGCGCTAGGCAGACGATTGTGTAGCAAATGAGTAGTGCTACACGATGAGGTAGATGATCGTATAGTAAGTGAGCGGCGCTACACGATGAAGTAGGCGATCATGTAAGCAGGCGATGGACAATCATGTAGCAATGCCGGGAGCTACATGATGAAGTAGGTGACCGTATAGTAAATGCGTGGAGCCAAGCGATGTGATCGTGTAGAGTTTCGTGGCATTAAACGATGAGAAATGACGCTCTAGACGATCGGGCTATATGATAGGCAAAGTACTGCACGATCAGTGTAAGCACTAGACGATAATCGTAGAAGTTGGACAATAGTGCTACACGATAGCACTATACAATAGCGTTAAGCATTAAGCGATGCGTGAGGGCTAAGCGGTGAACTACATGATGGCGCTACACGATGGGCGTGAGCACTAGATGATAGCTGTGTTGCACTAGACGATGAGCAGACGCGCTACACAATAGACGAAAAACTAAGTGATGGGGTGGTGAGCTAAACGATTGGACTGGTTTGATCAGCATTAATCACGGATTGAAATTGCTAGATGTAATTAGCATCGGATTTAACTCTTTGAAAGTTGAAGAGTTAGCCTAGTATCAGAGAAAAGGTTTACGTAAAACCTGGGAGAAGGTTGAGTATAAAGTTTGAGTTGATACCAACTTGGTATCAGAGCATAAGTTTCTGGGAAAGTTGAGGAATTAGTTAATACCAGTTTGCTATCAAAGCATAACTTCTTAGAAACCAAAGGGTTGAATTTAGAAAACCTGAGGTTTGAGTTCAGTAAAAATCAGTGGGAAGTGTAGTATAGTAAAGGTTTAAAGAGAAACCTAAGAATTAGTCAAAGTGAGACCAAGAGAAATAGTGGAAGTGGCATGACCTAGCAGGCAACTGAAGCTGGAACTCACAATGCTACCTGAAGATCTACCAAGGAAGGTAAGTATGAATTTAAGTTATTCTCATTTAGAGTTTGAGATTGAAAACCGATTTTAGATAGTTTCGTTCAACAACTAGCTAAAAGATGGCTAGGTGAGGTAACGTTAGACAAACTCAGAAAGGTAATATCAGAGTAGCGTAGTGGAAGCGTGGTAATAGACAAGGTTATAAGAGTTTGCAACACAGAAGTTGTGAAATCTTAAACCAGAGTTAGTTCGAGTAAATTTCGTGAAGGGGGAAGTAAATGTGAAACCCAGATTTCCATTTTTCCTATTTAAGCAGGTAATTAAAGGAATTAACTAAGTATGAGTTAAATCCTATGTTAGAGAGAAGGAAATTCTGAGTGTTTGAATAGATTTTCCTTGAGAAATTTGGAGATAAGCCTTAATTGGTAAAATTTGGCTAAGTGTAAAGTAAAAAAGGAACCATGTGTTGAGTGAGAAGACATTAACACATAAGATGAGAACAAAGGCAACCATGCATTTGTAAGGTTGGACGCATGTTAGCTGAAGTATTGGCAAGAGGCGTTGCCAAGAGTTGCTCATAATTTGAGTTTGTATGAAAAAGAGCGGAGAGAGCGAGATGTTGAGAGCAAGGCAATGGGGTGACGATCGTGTAGCAAATGAGCAATGCTACACGATGAGGTAGACGATCGTATAGTAAGTGAGTGGCGCTACACGATGAAGTAGGCGATCGTGTACGCGGCTGTTAGACAATCATGAAGTAATACAGGGAGCTACACGATGAGGTAGGCGATCGTATAGTAAATGCACGGAGCCAAACAATGCGATCGTGTAGAGTTGCATGGCGTTAAATGATGAGAAATGACGCGCGAGATGATCGAGCTATATGATTGGCAATGTACTGCATGATCAGTGCAAGCGCTAGACAATAAGCGTAGAAGCTGGATGATAGTGATAAATGATAGCACTATACAATAACGTTAAGCTGATAATGGGTAGAAATACAAGTTATTACAGCTCAAATAAGTAAAACAATGAGAGAATGCAACGGTAAAATAAGCAACATCATGTTCGAAAGTGCTAAACTAAAAGGAATTGCGATCACATACGGCCATCGCATAAAAGTAGTTAATTTTCTTACTTTATGCAGGAAAAATGTGATGGCGCAAGTAAAATTACGATCCAAAGGAACAAGGTGTCAACGCGCTTGAAGATTGCAATCACAAGTCATGCAATCATATGTGATATTGAGAAGCTTCTTAAAAAGGTTGCCACATAAAGACTATGCATCAAGGTGACAATATAATAAATCACGATAGGATGAAAAGCTAATAACGGTCGAATCCGAATTTAGTTGACAAGCCGTTAAAGCCACACTCAATCAAGTACACTCAACTTTCGGTGATCATTAATCGGCGCATCAGAGCAAGGGAATTAATGACCGCCCATTATTGCAATCATTAGAGAGAAAGGTTGCTTCACCTTGAGCTCTATAAATACCGAAGGCCACCAGTGTAAAAAAGGGGAACAAGTTTTAGAACAAGTTAGAGAGTTAGTAGTCCGTTCACACACATACTCGTAGTTAAACTTAGAAGATGGAGACAAACAAGGAAACGAGGAAGCCAAGAGATCATTCCCGGACAAATCGAGAGAATGCCAAAAAGCGTTACAAAGGAGAGAGGGCCAACACTTGCAAGAGCAAGAATACAAATCAAGAATAGAGTTGGCGTGAAAAAGAATAGTGTAAAAGGCCACGGGAAGCAAGACATTGCTTACCGGACTTCTTATCTCTTAATTCCATTTGTTATTATGTATTCAATATTTTATTTGTAGAAAATGGAAATCTCATTTTAATTTATGTTCAATCTCTCCATACATCACATGAGTAGCTAAATTTCTGAATGGGTTAAGAAGTATTTAGCTAGCATGATTTAAGATTTACATTTTATGCGACCATCTTGTCTTATGTATGCGTCATCATCCTTTAGAGATACTTAAGAGAATAGTCTAAATATAGAATCTAGACCTTAGAGAGTCAGATTAGAACCGCATAAGCAAGAAATAGAAACATAGACATAAGTTCTCTTCTATCTACACATCGCATGCACCCTAGAAATAGGTATGACTGTATGCGGTCACTTTGTTTTATGTGTGCATTACTCATCATTTCTTAAAAAAGAATAAAGGTTTAAACATAAGTCCTATTGACTTTATCGTATACTCATCACATGTGTCCTGGAAATAAGAGTTATGGCATTCTGCATTGAGAGACGACGTGTTGTTATTTGTGTGTAGCATGATCGCATAACTTGTGCACAATCTTAGGAAATGTTAGCTAAATTCCTTCTCAACCCCTTCGTAGCATATTCATTGTAACTCTACGCTTTTATCAACTCTGCGTTCAACTCCGTCGCATAGGAAAAATTCTTAATCAAAACACCATCCAACTCATTTGTTTTTACTACCGCAAGAGACTCAAAGTAACTATCGCATATTTACTTAGTAGTCCCTGTGTTCGACCCTAGACTTACTAGGAAACCTAACAGGGCTTATACTTGGGTCTTATTAGGAAAACATGCATAATCACCGCATAACACACATCACCACAAAATCACATTTCAATTTACACGCATCAAGTTTTTTAGCATTAAGCGATGGACTACACGATGGAGCTACACGATGGGCATGGGCGCTAGACGATTGCTGTGTTGCACTAGATGATGAGTAGACACACTAGACGATAGATGGAATACTAAGCGATGGTCGTTGGCCGATAGACGCAAGCGCTGGGCGATGACACTAAGCGATGAGCAGATGCGTTAGACAATAAGGCGTCAACACTAAACGATGGAGGTAAACGATGGGCGCAGTAGCTAAGCGATAGGCTATATGTGAGACGTTGAGAGCAAGATCGTTGAGAACGAGATCGTCTACTAAATGATTGAGCTACACGATAGGCCACTGAAGCTAAGTGATAGATGCAGGAACTAAACAATGGAGCGGTGCTGAGGCCTGCATTACACAAGATTGGATAGCTCATCCGGACAAATGTCTATACCGAGAGATGGGTAGACTTGTCACACCCCGTCCTAGATTACTCTATGAGCCTAGGAAAGTTATCAACCCTTTTGTTGACACTTACTGCCTAATAACTCTAGCGAAAATCTCTGATACCAACATGTAATTCATACACAGCGGATGCCTCTTAGGAAAAATTCATTAAGTTTAAAAACACAACATATTTAAAGTGATTACATTACTAGTTTCACAAGTCCCAATGCCCAAAACCTTAATCCCTATAAGAACAACTGTAACATGTGTACAATATTTTAGTAACCACCTAACAAACGGGTTACAATATCTTTGTTCCTTAGTGGCAGAGCACTGAGTGACTTAAGAAAAAAAAAATTGATTCTCATGCAAAAGTCTCAATAAAGAGATTAAACTGAAATATAAATTTCTACAGTAACCTTGTACTGCAGTATAAACATTTTCAAGCATAAAGCACACAAAGTTGTTTTTGTCATAAAACATTAAAATTGTTCCTTAGTTGAGAATAACCCTGATGTGGTTAAATTCCAACGTCAACTGCTAGTCAAGAGAGAACCCTTTTACTCAATCTCTGACTTTAAGTACCAACGTGCACGTGGCCATACTAAGTACCGTCATACCTTAGGTACATTTCCTCAGATACCTTCTCAAAACTTGCCCTTTAGTATAGAGCTAGTTGGATACTTTCTCCAATATCCTTCGGTATCGAGTTGTAAGTAAAACATTTCATAAAATGACTCTCTATAAAGCATGTAAAGCATAACACATAGAAAACATGTCTTTAAAGACACTAAAGCATGTTTGGTGTATTTAACACACATAAATAGTTTTTCAATAAACAATCATACATGGCATGCGTTTAAAATATAACTCATGTTTTTCTTGGAAATTACTTTGTAAAACTAACTAGCCTGAGAATAACCTTTCTTTAAAACATGGTTTCTTTAAAACATTGTAAATATTTAGTCAAATATTTAGTTACTCACCTTGGTCGTTTAGGAACCTTTCTCTCCAGAAGTTCCTTGGTTACCTTGGGCTCCCTTTTGAACCCTAAGATCCAGATTCAATTTAAAGCTCAGCCTTATCTTGAGATAATTCCTTCTGTAAACATGCTCTACAATGTCTCAGGAAGCTTACCTTAAAATCTTAGCTTAGAACACCTCGTGGTTTGGCTGAAATCATTAAATCCTCTAGACTGTCCCAAGCTTACCTGACAGCTTGACCCTTCTGACTTTTCCTCACTTTCCATCCCGATTCCTTGAAGCTTCTTATCTGACAGTCCTACCCTGAAAACTAGACTCGAGGTGCTTTCATGTGGCTTTAAAATCACTCCAAACGCACGAGTATGCTGGGAGATATCCTCGTCCCAAGTTGATGTTATTTTCAGACTTCACTGTCCGACAACGTCTCCTCCTCGTGAAACCTTATGACCGACGCATGGTTTTTCTACCAACACATGCATTCTTTCATCAACGCATAGTTTCCTCACAATCAGCCTATACACTCTTCTTAATGTCCTTTGAAGAGAATTTGTGTTATGATTTGAAGAGAAGTCCTTGGCCCTTTTTATAGGCGTCCAAAATCTCTCCAAGGCCGACACCTCTTACTTGGCCGCATGTCCAAGTGCCCTTTCCCTACACTTTTAACACAATCTTTACGCCATCACAATCCAAGGTGTCTTCCTCTTCCTTAGCCAACACATAATGCTTAAATTTGCATGTCTTCTTTTGCATCCACCTCATTTGCTTAATGCCCAATATTTCTCCCCAACAAGCCATATGTCCGGATGACGACCTTGAATGCGTCCATCCAACAACAAAATGCGTTTATTCAACCTCATATGCGTTCATCCAACATCAAAATGTGTTCATTAGATCTTACCTTGTGCACCCAATTGACACAACTTGGTCACATATGCTAGATGCTCGCAAGGCTCATCTTTGGCCGCATATTCTTTCTCTCCCGCATGGCTTACCTTTCGCCTATGTACTCAACTAGGATTATGACCAACACTTTTCCAACGCATACTATTAGCCTTGTCCTATGCACCCACATGCCCTCAGATGTCCAACGCATATAGCAGGTCGTATAGTTCACACCATGCGTTCAACGCCAACGCATAGTATTAGCCTTGCCCTATGCCCCCACATGCCCTCGGATGTCCTCGGCACATAGCACATCACCAATGCATAACAACCTTATGTACCGCAAGCCTTAGCAATGCAAGATGTTTCACCATGCGTCCACCATGGCTTGTCTCATCGCCTAGCTCATCGTCTAGTACTGCTGCCGCATAGCACCATCGCATAGTGTTTGTGCCTATCGTATAGCACATAGTCTACCGCACAGCTCTTGCTCATCGTGTAGCGTTGATGCCCATTGTCTAGTGAAGCAAGGCTATACATTTGTTAACGCAATTTTCATTCCAACACATGACCAACGACACATGGCTATCAATGCATATTTTAGGAACATGTATCGCATAATACATCTACGGGATTAGTTGTCGAGTAAAATTGACTTCCAATTTCCGCGCACCAAGTTTTTGGCGCCGTTGTCAAGGAGTTGGCAACTAAATATTTGTTAAGTTTTGTGTCTCTGCGAGCAAACTTTTTATCTTGGGTGTATTGCAGCTTGTGCAACAAGGTTGCAAACAATATTGAAGTATAGGCGATGCGCCGAAAGTCAATGTTACC
Source organism: Benincasa hispida (assembly GCF_009727055.1). Classification (NCBI taxonomy): domain Eukaryota; kingdom Viridiplantae; phylum Streptophyta; class Magnoliopsida; order Cucurbitales; family Cucurbitaceae; genus Benincasa; species Benincasa hispida. The sequence goes on along the minus strand of NW_024064858.1, from coordinate 949,591 downwards.
CCCAAGATAGAAGGGCAATTAGTCGCAAAAGCGCTGAAGGTAATTCTAAGCACATGACGGGCGCATGCCGAACAATTGCCGGAAGTTCCAATGGTCAAGGCAACTTGACCCAAGCAGTTGAGAGTCATCTCCTGCACGGAAGACTCCTTGTGGTGACAACACTCTTATTTTTTCAGGGACATCTTCTACTCTATCTTTACTTTGCTTTCTTAGTATAGGTTAATTTTATTTTATTCTATTATTATTTTTGGATATATGGCTGCTTCCTTGGCTTTGGGTACGTTTGCTCTTATAGGTGCAACAATAAGTCTCCTCGGTTTATAATTCATCGGAACAATTCCTTTCACCCTTCAACGCAAGGCTTCAATCACGTGGATTCCAACGCATGAGCGCATGCGTTGTTCCACCTCAGGTCTTTTCTTGTCATCCTGTATACCTTATCATTTTGAAATTCTTTTTTTCTTGATTGCTTTGTTTTGCGATGTTTCTATGATGGTACATATAATTCATCGCATTTTCTAACTAATCAATGCAAGGCATTCTTTACTTTTATTAGCTTCTTCAAATTTTGAAAGTCTTAAGTTTTATTTTGCGCAAATATATGTTCAAACATTTATTATCGCATTCTTGTAATTTTGTTTTTAGCTTTGCGGTGAGAACGCTGCCAACCTTTAAGTTTGGGGGTGGCAGCGGTCTCAGAGAATGGCGTTCATTATATAGAAAAAAAAAAAGTTGAAGTGAGATTTTGGGAATAATAACTCCACTGTCAACGCAATGGGGAAACCCATGTTGATAAGAGTTAAGTTGTGAAAGGCACTTGTTCATAGTTGGATGTCTGCATGACACACGTGGGGGCAAGCCAAAACGAAGCCAAGTCGCCAGGATCAGTGCATTAGTGCAACTCCTCTGTCCAATGGAAACCAAATCAAAAGAGACAAGAGTTGAGTTGAATATGGAACGCAACCAAAGTTGGATGCCCGCATGACACACGTGGGGGTAAGCCAAAACAAAGGGCGTAACCAAGTTCAATGCCGCATTTGAATAAGTCATCGCAAAGTTTTGAAGTACTTTTTTTTAATGAACGCAATCTCAAAAGCTAAACATAAAGTTGCGATGAATAAATAAAATTTTTTTAACAAAGGCTTGCCGGATTTAACTTAGACAAGATCTTTTTGAAGAAGCAGCCAAAGTGGAGGAGAGCATTGCGGTGATAGTGAAAGGTGTGTGTGAATTATATTTTGAGAAGCTGGTCATTGCAAAGGAAAGCATGAAGGTGAGTTAGAATTTCTTGAGTATAGCGCATGCTTGAGGACAAGCATGATTTTAAGTTTGGGGGTGTGATGACATGCAGAAATGCATGCTATCTTAGTCTTTTTACTTAGAATTATGAAAGTTGTTAGGCAGAAATTACGTCGATCGTGCTAGGAATTCATGAGAAAAAGAGCTTGCGTCGATCAGCATGGTGAATCTCAGCTAACCCATTACTTTGCGTTAATTGTGTGTTCAATGTTCTATTTTTGTAGCCAATGCAGGAAATGAACGCAAACGCGAAAACCAGACCATCGCATAGATGACCGCATGCGGAGAAACACTCCATTGCAAGGCAAACGCATGGATGTTGCGGTAATCAGCCGTATGTGTCCATCGCATGGGAGTTGCGCTCGTCAAGCAATTGCGGTCATCATGTAGAGTTGCGGTGTTAAGCGAATGCAGCCATTAAATGATTGCGACTACGCGACAATGCATTCTAATGGGATCAATGCAAGGTAGGTGGAATGAACGCATCAACGCATCTTCCTTGAGAAAATCCAAAGTTGATGTTGACATTTCACCTACCATGCCGTTGGTGGCAGAGGTTCAGAAAGGATGAACGCACCGAACGTCAAACTCAGAGCAGCCTAATTAATGTTGTCGGTGGCCAAGCTCTATAAATAGAAGCCGATGAGCAAAATTCCAAAGGATCGGAAGATTGTCCCTCAACCGGGGATTTTTCCCGCGATCCAGACAAAATGTGTGAGACGACGCCTGAGAGTTCTTCACCTCCTTCATCCATTCTGAGTGACAACCGGAGCCATCGAAGTTAGATCTCGAGAGAGTCAGCTCCTCTACCCATCCATGGCACCACCGGCAGCCTTGACGCACATCCGCTGGAAGTAAAGTTTTGCTTCCAACTGGTCATTTCTTTTTCCTTTCTTTCTCTATATTGTATTGTATGATATTTTGAATTAAGAAAATAATACAATGTGTTTTTCAATACACTTCTCTATTCCTTCGACTCCATCTCCATCTTCTTGCTTAGCATCTTTACTTTCATTGCAACACTTAGTGAGATTGCTTGGGTATCTCATACTTAGTCATGTGGATTAGGGATATGAAGCATGTAGAAACCCACCGAGAGGTGTGCATTGTGCAAGTATGTAAGTAATCATATTTTCTTAGTGTGAAGCTGCTGCAACGCCTGTTTATGGGCTAACGTATTGCTTGTCTGTGAATGAAGTCAGCAACAATCAACTGCCCGAGAGGGTAAGTGGTTGGATGCATTAAGCAAGATATGTGTTGTTCACTAGGATAGTAACAACCATAGGTCCGCAAAGTTTATGCGATTGTCTTGTATTATGTATGCTTCATTCATCCATTAGGGATACTTAGGAGGGTAGTCTAAGGACAAGATCTAGGCTTGGGAAGGTCAGGTCAGAATCTAGGCTTGGAAGAGCCAGATTAGAACATATAATACCAAAGATAGGCGCTTAGGAATGAGCACTATTTGTTATTAACGCATCGCATGCATCCTAGAGATAGAATACGATTGAATGTGGTCACCTTGGTTTCATGCATTTTGCATCATCGCATAGGACAAGAGTAGAGACTTAGGAATAAGCTCTATGGACACTTTGCGTTCAACACATGTGTCCTAGAATTAGGAGCACCACATTTCCATTGGAAAATGATTTGTCGTGTATGGTTGTAACATGATTGCATGGATTGCGTTGACTAGGGTTGCCCTTGCGATCACTCTTAAGTTTTGCAATGAAAACATCTCCGCATTTTATCTACTTTCCTATACATTTATTTCATGTCAAGCTTTGTCGCATCTCTACCTTTCATGCATATTCTCATTGTGTTGTCTGTTAGATAAAAATAGGAGTAAGATTAATTTAACAACCTCTCCATTCTTTTATTTATACCGTCGCATGCACATCACCGCAAACATATAGTTACAAGTCCCTGTGTTCGACCTCGGATTACCTGAAAAACTTGCGTTCATGTTATGCTTTGCGTGAACACAAAAAAACTTGTGGCAAGACGCATGGTCATCGCATACATTCGTTAACGCAATTTTCATTCCAACGCATGACCATCAACGCATGACTATCAATGCATATTTTAGGAACATGCATCGCATAATGCATCCACAGGATTGGTTGTTGAATAAAATTGACTTCCAATTTCTGCGCACCTTCAACGCCCAGCGCCCATGTCCGTGCAACTTGATGTTGTCGCATGTTTTGCTAATCCCTCAAGACAGTAGCTACCGCATGCGTTTCTCTTGGCCACACTTTGGCTTCCTTCAACGTCTAAAATGAGTAAGGCCAATGCATGGAACAACACTTAGCCAATTTTCTAGCTTCCAACGCATGGGTTACACTTAGCCAATTTTTCCAAGCTTTACCCAAGAGTCAAGCTTTCAAATTCACACTTTTCTTCTAATTTTTCACCCTTTTCTCTACAATTACACATTAATTTCCACATCAACCTACTCACCACACTGGTCTCAATAGGGAACATAGTCAAGTAGAGAAATTAGGGCTCAGGGTTCACAAGACTTGAGTTAGTAGGAGCTGGACGAATTAAGTTTCATGCAAAGTCTTATGCATGAAGAGGACAACTCAAGTAGGTGTGTGGCATAAGAGTAGGTGAATGCCAAGGAAGTAGGTGGTGGCAAAACATGATGCAAACACCCCAAAGTAGGAGGTGTCATGCGTTGTAAGCTTGGCAAAGATGATAAGGATCATTTCCTTTGGCCTATAAATACCACCACAAGATGTCTCTTCCATTCATAAGCTAAATCCTCTTCAAATAACATAAGAAAGAGTGTTAGAGGATGGATTTGGAGGAGACCATGCATTAATCATGAAGGCCATGTGTTAGGAGTGTGATCATGCATCAGTCATGAAGTTCCAAGAGGAGGAGATGTTGTCGGACAGTGAAGTCTTAAAGTAGCATCAAATTGGGACGAGGATATCTCCCAGAATGATCATGCGTTTGGAGTGATTCCAAAGCCACCTGAGAGTCTAGCTTTCAGGGTAGGGCTACCAGAGCAGAAGCTCCAAGGAATCGAGCTGGAAAGTGAGGAAAAGATAGAAGGGTCGAGCTGTCAGGTAAGCTTGGGCCAGTCTTGATGTTTTGAGGATTACTGCCAAACCACGAGAAGTTCTAAGCTAATATTTTGAGGTAAGCTTCTGAGACATTTTAGAGCATGTTTGTAGAAGGAAGTATCTCGAGATAAGACTTAGAATTATGAGTAGTCGAAGCTTTAAATTCAATTTGGATCTTAGGGTTCAAAAAGGAGCCCGAGAAGATCAAGGAACTTCTAAGAGAAAGGTTCCTAAACGACCAAGGTGAGTGACTAAATATTTGACTAAATATTTACAATGTTTTTAAAAAACCATGTTCTAAAGAAAGATATTTAAGATAAAGATATGTTTTCTATGTTTTTTAAAGAAAGTCAATGTATGACTAATTTTGCTTGAAACTCGATACCGAAGGACATTTGAGAAGGTATTCGAGCAGCTCAATACTGAAGGACATTTTGAGAAGGTATCTGAGCAAAAGTACCGAAGGCATGACGTTACTTCTTTTACATAAGAATCAATTTTCTTGTCACTCCCTAGGCTAGCAAGCTCACCCCATTTTCAAATGTTTTTCTTCCCAGGTAGCGAAAGGTGAGGAGTTCCAGGGTGCTGTTAAGGTCAAGGTCTACCACAAGCCACAATTACACATCCGGGGTTTTACAGTTATTGTCGTAAACTTTGTTTTTAAGTCTTGAAGTTGTATAAACATTACATTTAAGTAATAAATGGGCCTACTTAATCAGTTGTTGTTTATCTCCTTGACTTAAAGTGTACTGAGAGTAAAGAGGTTTAGTTGGATAGTAGGTACCAATCACAAAAAGGGTGGTATCTGTAGTCCCTCATGCCTCTCCTCGGGCTCAAGAATGCGGGCTCAGGGTGGGGTGTGACACAACTTATCTACTTCTTCTAAAGGTAGGAAGAAGTAAATTCCATCTTGTGTAGTTGTGTTCCCAACTCCCCACTCAGTCTCGTTCCCAAAATGGGAATAGTAGGAATTTTCAGCCGATGACTCAAGCCACTCTCACCCATAACAAAGGACGACCTCACAGAAGCAAGAGTCCATAACTCACGCATGATTGAGATCAAGTTACATTTGGTCATCGTTTGAAATATTAATCTCTTCAGTTAACGGTGTTACAAAGAGATATTAAATATTTTATGGTATAGTCTTATACAAACTCTTTGTATAGGATACATCCACTCACATATCTTTACATGAACAATTTGGATCAAATCGTTAGTACTATTTACAAAGTGGGTCGTATCCATAATGTTACCAGGATAAGGTACCCAATCTTATCAATATACTATAGACCTTTTAGGTTATTACTTGAACATGATCCACATGTATGTCAACCACATAATGTTCTACATTAAGTAACATTGGATCTTCGTTTATTGGATTTGAGTTATGCAAGGCTAAATGCCAAAATAAATAACACTTTATTTTTTAAATAAAATATTTGTTTACAAAGTACAAACTACAATTTTAGGACATAAACCCCAACACATACTACTCTGGTCGAGTTCCTTGAGGAATGTTATCCCTTAGGGTGTTTTTAGCTCAAGGAATTGGGAAGTAGGAATTTAAATATAATGAAATCCAAGCGATAGAGTTAGAACTTGAAAAATCTAGCCCTGTTCTACCCTATGGCATTTTGTATATCTTTGAGTATTATTCCTTTTCTTCTCACAAGGCAGTTGAATCCTGTACTTCTTTAGATTCGTTTGAGTCCCTTGAGTCCTTTTATATAGAAAAATCAAAATTCGATCTGTCGAGCACCCTTTAAAAGTATATATAACTTCAAGCAAGAAGGGACCGAAGAAATATAAGCATTTCTTTGTACCCTGACGGGATAGGTCATGTTGAGCAACCAACATTAAAAGTTTGCACTTCCTTAAGGCAACCAAGTGAAAAAGGATTTTAATTGTTTTGCTTTCTTTTTTTTTTTTTTTTTAATTTTAGGTTAGTTTAGATTATTTAGTTTTGCCTTAAGTTAAAAACTAAAAATAAAAAATGCATAGTTGCCGTGAAAAATTTGAATAATGTGTATAACATTAAGTAAGGTAAGTTGACATGCCAGAAAGTATTAATAAATCAATCAATTAACGAAAAGCATTAAGCGCGGTCATGCAAGAAAGAATTAATGTAAATTGACATTCAAGATCCACAAAAGTGTTTATCAATAAACTAAAGAATTCATCTAGCCCTAGAACAATTAAAAATCAACCTGACATGACTTCCATAAATTGAACAAATATTAGATGCAAAAGTACAAAGAACAATCAAAGATACAAAAAAAAAAAAAAAAAAAAAGGCATTATCCAACGTTTTCGTTTCGTATCCGAGGTGGAATCTAAACTCTAACATTCTCCAATCGACTCTGACACCTAAGACCCTCTATAATCTACTCCGAGATCTTTCTCCTTGCCTTAAAAACTCTAAAACTCAATGCCAAAAATGGTAGGAAAACCCTAGACTATAGAGGGGAAATTTCCAAAAATGAACTAGCATTAAGTACCATAAAGTAGTATTGTGGCACTGTCGAATAAATAACCTGACGAAAATCAGACATGAGGATTTTCATAAGCAGTGGAATGATCGTTCCAAATTCCATTCGAAATTGAACACAATTACAGTCAAGAAATGGAAACTAACAGGTCATGCAACAACTAGAAATTACAGCATGCTGACAAGATAATCAAGGGATAGAATATACATACCTTTGAAGAATCATTCTTCAAACTCCCTCGATTGAACTCGAAGGGTCGAAGACAACACAGCCCTCAAACGCAATGACCGGTGCAACATGAACACCAGCACGAACACAACGAACACAATGACCACAAACCCAACGAACGGCCTCCAGAACCTTGATGTCAATCGAGTTGTATGAGGAAACCACCATAATGGTTACCTTGGTATTCTCATTGTAAGAATCCAAGAGTTCTGGGCTCTGTATGGACTTGGTTAGAGGACGATACTGGAGGAACAACAATCATGTAGACGATTGAACAAGTGGGAGATAGAAAGTGTCTATCATATAGGTGAACACTCAATCATGTAGAAGATTGCAGCCTATCATATAGACAAAGCCACGCGATCATTTAGCTATGACCAGCTAAATGACTATCGCATAGTCAATGCTCCACGGTCGATTAGTCTCTTTACGAGCTATCATTTAGTGAAACAATTTCCCTTGATAGTTTCTCCGTCAGTTTCTTTTCGAATCAAAGTAACTTTTATTTTAGGAAAACATTTTTCGTTTATCTCACGGTTACCATTAAAACCACCAATAACCTTCCACTCAATTGGTTATTAGAGAAAAAGAGATAATTATTAAATAATTGATATTATTACAGCCAACTTACCATATAATATTTATAACCTATAGTTTTAATATTTCATCTCATGAAACATATAAACCATAGTTCTTTTTCTATTTTATTGTACTTAATGTAAATCATATTTATATTAATCCTCCACTTGATGTATCTCATACATCACACCAATTATATCATATATAATTGAATTTCCACTTGTCAATTTGAACATTTCAAATCAACCCCAAGAACTGATTCTCAACTTGAATCCATTCAGCTACGAAGGGGACTTTACGGACCTGTAGCTTGAAGCTCCAATGGTACGTGAATAACTGACTAGACTCTTTAGTCAGAGATCCACCATCCATTAACTGTCAGACACTCCACTAAAGATCGACAGTTGCACTCTTCTCACTACAGATATATTTTGTGTCCATTCAACCAATTAATAGTGCGATAACCCTTCACTGATCGCTCGTAAGTACAGCTGGGCCAATTTGCCATTTTTCCCCTTTAGTTACATCTAACTCCTTAAGTACCACTGATCCCTCACTATGTATTTGGCAAGGGGTGTGTTGGGTGGTTTGAAGAGGCAACTAAAATTTAGTGTAATTTTTAGAACTATTGGCAAGAAGAAAGCTATGTATAAGGTTAGGCCTTAGAGTGAAGGAAATACTCTAAGTATGGCATTTGAGGCCCTTGAGTGAAATGGAAACCCTTGACAGAAGAGAATAGAAGAGCTTAAGAATTAAGCCTTTGCCATACCATGTGTCCAAGGACTCAAAAGTGGGAAAATTGGCTAAACTGTAGGATGTGTTGAAGTTCATGTAGAGGTTACTTATGGCTATCGAGTGAGGCATTAAACATGGTTGTCAAGGAGGTAGGCATTAGCCCCAAAAGAGGTTGGTGAAGGCCAAGGGGGCAGTATGCATGTGGTCAAGCTTGCCTAGGTGAGCGCACAAGGTGCGTAAAAACAAGGGACTGGGTGGGCTGCGAGGTGTACGTTGGTTGAGAGGATTCGAGGTTAGAATATGGCGTTGCCAAAGGCTTGAGCATTAGCATGAGTGTGCGGTGTCACCTAGGAAGGGCGCTGGAGGGTGAGGGTGAGCAGAAGGCTGATGGAGAGTGCCCAAGACAAGACAATGGGGCATTGGCTTGGAGTAGGCATTGGCCGAGAGATCACTAAGTAATTTCCCAATGCATGTTTAATCAAAATAGTTTGATGTGTTGATGCATAGTCCCTTTTCTTTAAAAAGGTCGAGTTAAATGTTAAATGAAGCATTCCTTTGAGTTTTGCTAAGAATTCTAAGTATGCTTTTTTGGCTTTCAAAGCAAGCCTTTAAACATAGGCATGATGAACTTTAAAAAGAGTTTTATGAACCATACTTGAGTTTTATTGATTGAACCATGTGTCAGCTAGCATTCCTTGAATTAAGCTATTTCTCATGATTTCTACTCATATAATATTTTCCCAATGGAATGCTTTATGCTTAGAATATCGAGTTTTAACTTAAACTATGCCTTACGATGTTTTTATTGAGAAAACCCAATATTGAAAGGATGAAGGTATCTGGGTCCCCTAATACCTATGGAATGACAATATCCAGGATATGAGTATATGAGTAGCCTTTTAGGCTTGTCCACATGCATGTAGAAGCTTTATTACGAACATTGATTGTATTGAGATTACTTTACATCAGCTAAGGAATTCGACATTGAGTGATCGAGCAAAAGGGCTCTCCCTCAACTAAGGCTAGAGGATGATTAGTTTTCAAACAAGTTGAATGATATTTGAGTTTCCAAGGTTTTGAAAATGATTACAAAGATGTACATACCTAATGTTTTATAACTATTTCCTAACCTTGAGGCTTAGAAATGCATGTTTATTCAGTAACTATGGTTTATATCATTCTTTTCACATATGCACGTTTTAAAGAAAGTCATTTACTGGGCATAATTAGCTCACCTTTCTAAATGTTTTCTTTCCTCATCAGGTAGCAATCAATTCCCCATAGCCTAGTTGATATGCCAGTCTACCACATACTCAAATATTCCAGAGAAGTTAAAGAAGTTTAGGTGGCCCATCATACTTTGATCAAGTGTTAAACCATTATGTACATATTAGGGGTAGGGTAGAACCCTGGATGGAACCACAATTGTATAAACTTATGTAAATTGTTATGGCTTATATTTAGGTGTGTGCATTTGTGTTAGTTGCTTTGGTATATTGGAAAATTTTGATGAATGTATGTATATTAACTATATATCAGTTACAACAGAAGTCGTGAAGACATTTCTCGGAGTGAGGTAGGGTAGTGGGTGTCATAAGAGGGTTGACATCTACTGTCTTTAAACTTCTTCCTAGGTTAATATGGATATCTGGGAGGGGATGTGATAAGTTGGTATCAGAGCATAAGATTTTGGGAAATAGGCTCATATATTAGATTAGGAGTATGTAAATGATGTAAAGTCCCTAATAACTATGCATAGGGAGGATGCTTATAAGAAGTGGCATACTGAGTAACAGACAACAGACAAGGATCGTGACCCTACCGGAGACCTCGTAGTTCAAGGGGATTGGGACCCTGTTAGAGAACCCGAGGTACATAGAGATTGTGACCTAAAAAAGGAACCAATAATGCAAGAGACCACTTTAAAGGGAGAGTCTAGTACCCATCCAGATAGAGTTGATCCCCATATGAAGGATAGAGTTTTTTATAGGATAGCACAGAGGTTAGCTGCTAGTGTGGAATTAGTAAGAACGTATCTAGAGAAGAAGTATGGCATAGAGAGGCTAAAGGCACTAGGTTCCACGACATTTTATGGTATAATATACCTGACAGATGCTAAGGTTGGCTTGATCTAATTGAGAAATGCTTTAGTGTGATGAGGTGTCTCGGCAATGTAAAGGTCAGTTAGTTGTATTCTTGCTCCAGAAGATACAAGAGAAGTGGTGGAAAGTTCTGAATCTAGGAGAAGAGGATCTGAGGTGATGACCTGGAAGAGTTCAAGAGAGCTTTCGAAGATAAATACTATCCTAGTTCTTTCAAAGACGCAAAGAGGAATGAGTTTTTGAAGCTTGTTTAGGGCTTAATGTCTGTAGCAGAATATGAGCAGAAATATCCTGAGCTATCTTAGTATGCCTCTACTATTAGTGCTAAAGAGAAGGACAGGCATAAGCGATTTGAGAATGGCCTGAGGAAAGAGATTCATACACCAGTAACTTCCACAACTAACTGGACAGACTATTCCTAGTGAGTTGAGATGATGTTGAGAATTGAGACGAGTTTAACAGAGGAAGAGTAGGGACAGAGAGACAGAGAGGAATGACAGAGATTTACTCCTAGAGTGTCAGCAATGAGGAACTTTAAGCCCCGTTATAGTGGGCAGTAGACTTCTAGAGGTAGTGGAGTTGGGAGTCAGCAGAGACAAAGTAGGAGGAGGTCCTCAGCCATCTGTTTCACCTGAAGGATCCAGGTCAGAACGTGTCGGTGAGTCTACTACTAGTTTGACTAGGAAACCCCTTGTTCGAATTCTAGTAAGAGCCACTTAGGGCCATGTTACAATGGAAGGAATTTCTGCTACCAGTGTGGGCAAATCTGTCATTCCAAGAGGGAATGCTCTTAGTTAGTTCAGGAGGCTCAAGCTGAGCAGAGAGTGACCTCTCAGATTGTAAATCAACCTAGAGTAGTTGACGCGGGTGGTGAGGGTACCAGTGGAGCTAAGCAAAAAGGAGTAGATGGACAACCACGATAGCAAGGTAAGTTTATGTTGTAACACACTAGAAGGCTAAGAAGGCACCAGATGTTGTGACTAGTATGATAATTCTTTGTAAACAACCTACATATTTATTGTCAGATCCAAGTGCCCTTCATTCATTTGTCTCTAGTATGTTTGCAATGAACATTGATAGGATGCTAGAGGATATTCTTAATGAACTATTTATTTCTATTATTGTTGGTGAGGTATTAGTAGTAAAAGAATTTTATAAAGACTATGAGGTCATAACTGAGGGTCAAAGCATGTTGGCTGATTTAATTCCTTTAGATTTACTTGAGTTTGATGCTATACTAAGAATGGATTTTCTATTTAAATATCATGCCTCTGTTGACTGTTATAAAAAGTAAGTAGTGTTCAAAAGACCTAGAGAAGTTAAGATAGTATTTACAGGTAACAAGAGAATTCTTCCTAGTAGTCTGATTTTGGTAATTAAAGATATGAAGTCGTTAAGTAAGGGATGTACAACCTACTTAGCCCATGAGACTGTTCCACAGGCAAAGAAGCTGGAACCAGAGGATGTTCCAGTGATGCAGGAGTTTACTGATGTATTTCCCGAGGAGTTGTCCGGATTAGCATCTGACGGAGAAGTAAAGTTTACAATTGATTTAACTCTAGGAACAACGCATATTTCTCAGGCATCCTATAAAATGACGCTTGTTGAGCTTAAGGAGTTAAAGGTCCATTTGCAGGAACTAGTGGACAAGGTCTATATTAGGCATCGTGTGTCACCATGGGTAGCGCCAGTCCTTTTTGTGATGAAGAAGGACGACATTCTAAGGTTGTGCATTGATTATAGACAGTTGAACAATGTGACGATATGGAAAAGTATCAGTTATCTGGCATAGATGATTCGTTTGATCAACTAAAGGGAGACTCAATGTTCTCTAAGATAGACTTAGGTTATCACCAGTTGAAGGTTAGAGAGGTAGATGATCCAAAAACAACTGTTAGAAATAGGTACGAGCATTATGAGTTCTTAATTATGCCATTTGGTTTAACAAATGCTCTAGCAGTATTTATGGATTTGATGAATAGGATATTCCCATATTTAGATCAGTTTTTGATTGTTTTCCTGGATGGTATCTTGGTTTACTCAATTAACAGGGAGAAGCATGTGAAGCATCTGAGGATTGTATTACAGACACTACGTGAGAAGCAGTTGTATGCTAAATTCAGTAAGTGCGAGTTTTGGCTCGATCAGGTGGTATTCTTGGGACACGTAGTATCAGCCGTAGGAGTAAGTGTAGATCCTCAGAAAACGAAGGCCATTGTTAAGTGGGAACGAATTTTCTCAGTGACAGAGGTATGTATTTTTCTTGGGCTAGCAGGTTATTATAGGAGATTTGTGGAAGGCTTCTCAAACATAGCTCTTATGTTGACCAATTTAACCAGAAAGGTGATGGAATATAAAAGCATTCAATGGAAGCAAGAAAAATTAATAAGCACTCTAATTACATTTATTTTGAGTTCAAAAAACATGCTTTAAACAAAAATTTAAGAAGAGGGTCTCTTAACAACATACCTTTGATGAATTCTCCGAACTTCAAGTTGCTCTTCACGTGATTCCACCTCCAATTCAGTAGTGAACCACCAAGTGATCTTCTTTACTATTCTCAACCTTGAATTTGAGTGGTGGAACTCCAATTAGAGTTAATTTGTGAAGGGTGTTTATGTGGGTTTTTGGTGAAGATGAATTTCTACAGCAGTCTTCTAAACAACTCAGGAATTCTTCTTTCCAATCTCAGTTTTTATAGAAAAAGTGCATACAAGCACTCAAACTTAGCTTAATGCCAGCAGCAACTTTATGAAGAAGTGGGATTTGTGTGTAAATTTTGGAGAAACACCTCCTACTTAGTGTAAAATGTGGGAAAAACCCACTCAAACAAAGTTTTGATTTCTCAATTTCAAATTTTAATCAATTATAAAATTAACTAAAATTTGATTTAATTCATTCCTAATTAATTAAACCAAAATTCAATTTCTTAAATTGAATGAAATCCAAAATTAATTTTATTTTTAATTAATTAATTAATTAATTTAATATCAAATATTAAATTAATCACACCCCAGTTTTTATCATGAATCTTATTCATATAATTAATATTTAAATCTTTATTTAAATATTATAAACTCTCCAATTTCATTTAATTTCAAAAAATTAAACGTAAATTATATCAAATATAATTATACAAACCCTAATTTTGAATTTGAAGTTATTCAAAATTAAACCATAATTTCAATTTGAATATTTTCAAATTGAAATTGGATTTGAACAATTCAAATTGATATCATTCCAAATTCACTCAATTTATTAATTCACAAAATTCATTCAATTTACGAGCTAGTAGAGGGACCTTATGAACCTACAGATCATGAGCTCCAACGATTTAAGATTAACTAGCTAAAACTCTTTAGACCAAGTTAATAGTATTCGTTAACTATCAAGTCACATCACTATAGCTTGATATCTGCATTATCCTCACTGTAGATATATTTCTATCCACTTGATTTAACAATAATTAGTAAGTCGTCCCTTCACAAGTTGTTTGTAATAATGGTTGGGTTAATATGCTGTTTTTGCCCTCAATATTACATCTTGCTTCTTAAGTTCCACTGATCCTCTAATGAACAATTGGTTTGTGATATAATTATTAAACCGGATACTTCTTGGGCCAATGAGAGGGTGGGGCCCCTTATTCAAGACCTAGATTCAGTACTTAAGAGAACAACCTTTCTTCTATCCTTGAGTCGAGTAGGCATGAATTCCTTATTAGACCCTATATCTTCACCTATCTACCCGATCTTACCCTTGAAATGGGAGGCTTATTGAGTCGGTGCTGTTGAGCCAACCCTCACTTATGCAAATCTAAGGATAATATCGAATAAACAGTAGTTCATAGTTAGCTCAGGATTATTATCGAGTTACCTAGGTCATCTAAACAAATTAGTTAGTCTTAAATAGTAAACAACATTAAAAGCAAGAGTGACTTATTTCTTGGTTCGATCTTATGCAAACTCATTGCATAGGATGCTCACAGTCCTCATGTCAATACATGGACCAATTAGGATCACTTTGTTTGTAGTACCTTTACAACAAATTGTAACAACTATAGAGTAGGCCGCATCCGATAGTGTTACCAGAAAAAGACACCCAACCTTATTCATATACTAAAGACCATTTTGGCTATTTATTCAAACTTGATCCATCTTTATGTCTCTACATAAAGTTCAAGTATTCATATAATAGTCATGGATCTTAGTTTATTGGATTTAGACTTTACAAATGAAATTTATAAATTCAATAACAACTTTATTGAAGAAATATTGAATATCATCTTTATTGATAATAGAATATGTTTAACTTTACAAACTGTGATTTTAGGACAGACAACCCAGAAAAAGGATTGCTAAGTTTGAATGGACAAAGAAGTGCAAGTGGAGTTTCCAAGAGTTGAAGTGAAGATTGGTATCTACACCAATTCTAACTCTTCCAATGTCGGATAAAAAGTTTGAGATTTATTATGATATCTTGGTTTAGGATGTGTGCTAATGCACAAAGGAAAAGAGGTTGTTAGCTCTCAAAAAGAGCTAAATTTATCGCCTTAACTTTCCTATATTTGGGTCATCTTTGTGCTTTATTTGTCTTATTTTGTAGGAGAATTGATCCAATGGAGCAAGTACGTTACAAGGATGAAGAATCGAGAGAAAATAGAGGAAAAACTGGGAGTTGAATGCTTCAAATCAAGCTTAGATGCCAAAGGACAACTCTGCCCTGTTCTAGCGTTGCAATACTCTTCACAAGCCTAAGTTCAATGTTCATTCGACGTTGAAAGGAAGTAGCATCAAGTGCAGGGCAGTGACTATTTCACCTAGATGACCTTGCTAACTCGATCTTAATCCTGAGATAACTATGAACTTCTGTTTATTCGAGATTATCTTTAGATTTGCATAAGTGAGGGTTGGCTCAACAGCGCCGGCTCAATAAGACTCTCATTTCAGGGGTAAGACCGAATACATAGCTGGAGACATAGGGTGCAAGATGGAGTTCACGCCTACCCGATTTAAGGATAGGAGAAAGGTTGTTCTCTCGAGTACTAAATCCAGGTCATGAACAAGCGGCCCCACCCTCTCACTGGGCTGAGAGAGTTTGGTTTAGTGATTGGATCACAAACCAATTATTTATTAGAGATCAGTAGGAAATTGAGGAATAAGACATAATCTCGAGAGTAAAACAAATATTTGACTCGGCTGTTATTACGAACACTCTGTGAAGGGTCGACTTGCTGATTATGATTAAATCATGTGGACATAATATATCTACGGTGAGGGGAGTGCAACTATGGACTTTAGTGGAGTGACCCATTAGTTAACGAATGGGGATTAATTTGGTCTAATGAGTTTATCCAATTAATCTCGGATCGTTGGAGCCCATGATCTATAGGTCCGCGAGGTCCCTCTTCTAGCTCATAATGGACTAACTCTAGAATAGCGTGATAAGTTAATTTGAAACGTTCAAATTAGAATTAAGGAAATTAGTAATTATATGGGATATAATTACGTGTTTAATTTGAGAATTAAAAGAAATAGGAGAATTTATATTTAAATATGAATTAAATATATAAAGATGGATGTGTGTAAAAATTAATTTAATATTTGATATTAAATTAATTAATTTTTTAAAAAAATTAATTTATGAAATTAATTTTATTTTTCAGTTTTTAAAATCAAAATGAATTTTGGAAATCAAGTTTTGATTTTGTGATAAAATTGGAAAATTGGAAAATTGAAAAAACAAAATACAAATGGAAAAACATGGTTTTCCATTATCCATCTTTTACTTGCTCACACAAAAGTCATCACTATTGCCTTGTGTTACTACAAGCATGAGTTGCAACTCATGCAACTCTCTTCCTTGCATGATGGTCGGCAATATATTGAAGAGCTTGGAGTGAATTTCAGGCAGGCAATCAAGAGAGAATTTTAGTGAAAATTCGGGCTAAAGAAAGTATTCTTCAACCAAATTGTTGTTGTGAACAATTCTCCTTAATCCATTGATTCAAGCTTGTTTTGAGTCCCATAACTCAGCCTAGAGCACCAAGAGAATAGTTGGGAAGATCTTGAGGTGGTCTACAACAAGATTTGGAGAAGATTGCAGCTAGAGATCGAGCTTTGAAGAGGTTCTGCAAAGGTATGTCATGAAACTCACTTGTTTTCCGCAAGAGCATGCTTTATATTTTGCCAAAATTAATGAATTAGAGTGCTTAAATGATTCTTGTTGCTTCCGCTGTTGCTGATACATTCCTACAAAGTCCTGGGGAGTCGGGTTGTAACAGTACTTCCAAAATGAGAGTCTTGCTTTGGATGTTCTTTTCTAAGAGAGGTTCACTACACAACCTTCAGACTTCCAAAACACATGCATTAGAGATTTTAAGAAAGATCGAAGTACACCAAATCTATTAAGTAGCCGAGAAGCCATGATAGTTGTTATTCTAATCCTATCTACCATTGAACAAAATCCTTAATCGTTGAATAGTTAAAACAAGAGGAGTAATTAAGAACAATGAAATAATAAAAGAGTTAAAGACAGGGAATTATGAACTAAACCCTATATTTCAAGTCTAAAATGAAATTATAATAAAGAAAATGATAAAGACATATTTAAAAGTAATAAGAGTATGTCAGAAATGAGATGTAACTATATATTTAATGTTAAAAACAAAATTATAATGAAGATAATGATTAAAAAAATTGAAATTTCATATTTAAAAAGGTTAAAATACCATTTTAGTCTCTATATTTTGAAATTTGTTTAATTTTAGTCCCTATACTTTCAATTGTCTAATTTTAGTCCCTGAATTTTCAATAAATCTTAAATTTAGACCCCAACATTAGTTATTGTTTAGTTTTATATTAAAAAATATTTTTTATTTGTTAACATTTTTACTATACATTTTGAAAATAGCACATATTATATTTCTTTGCCTGAAAATTATTATTATTAGTATTAAACCAGTTTTGGTTAACTTTGAGAAACTAGATTTAATTT
This sequence comes from Benincasa hispida, assembly GCF_009727055.1. NCBI lineage: Eukaryota > Viridiplantae > Streptophyta > Magnoliopsida > Cucurbitales > Cucurbitaceae > Benincasa > Benincasa hispida. The sequence continues at coordinate 932,089 of NW_024064858.1, read as the reverse complement.
TTATTGAAAGTACAGGGTCTAAAATTGAACAAACATCAAAGTATAAAGACCAAAATGGTAATTAAATCTTAAAAATAAGAAGAATATGTCAGAAACGAGATGTATTTATACATTTCATGTATAAAACAAGATCGTAATAAATAAAATGATAAAAAAAAATTAAAAATCGTATCATTTAGCTAGGATTAATAGAAAATAAAAATAAATATAAATGGTCATATTCAAGACAAGTATCATAATATGAGGTGTGAAAATCCAAATCAACATTTGAAGATATTCAAGATTCCTTAGATACAAACTTAGAGATCTAATTTTCAAATTAAGAACCAAGATTTATGTCAAAATATCCTCATAGAAAGAGGAAGTTAATTCACGTTGAATATCTCAATAGAAATCGATAAAGTCGGAGTTATGAATTTGATGAATTAATTACAGTGCAATCAAGCTGTTGGATTAATTAAAGTGTAATTAAATGAGCTATTAATATAAAACCCGCACCTTACTTTCTCCTTTTTAATAAATGTTTATTGTTTAAGTTAAGCAAAATGTTGGGTTAAATATTTAAGTTAGATTAGATTTGTGTTTTTGAGGTAAAGGATGAGTTTGAAGAAGGAAAATATTTAAGTTTGAAAATTTAGCTCTCAGTTACTTATTAATCTGACTTTATAAAGAGAATTTTTGGCTAAATGTTGATTGTGCTGAAGGGTGTTTAAGCATGAAATGAGCGCAAGGAAAGCATTGAGTAAATACTGTCGAGCGTCGAGTATAAGTAATCGAAGAAGGGTCGAGCATCAAGTAAATGTTGCCGAGTGTCAAGTATAGGTGATCGAGGAAGGGGTCAAGCATCAAGGGTAAATGAGGAAGGGTCGCGCATCGAGTATGAGCGATCGAGTAAGAAGCGTGCATCAAGCGAGCTC
>NW_024064858.1:886696-931157 GCF_009727055.1 Benincasa hispida | reverse complement strand
GAGTTTCCCCATTGAGTATCGAGTCCTTCCATCGAGTATTTAACAAAGAGTCACAGAATTTTCCATCGAGTAAGGACCTTTCTCCATCGTGTTTTCCTAGCAAGGATCGAATTGCTCAAAACACTCAGTTTTAAACATCTCTTTCAGACACCCGAACAGATGGCTTAATCTCGACCCTTAATCTCTATTAGTGGATGAAGTGGCTTAAGGAGATTTCATGCAAAGGGCTAGACAGTAGTATAAAAAGGAAGAGAACTTCAAGGGATCGTTTTGGCAAACCAAGCGAACTTAGTACCATTGGAAAGCACTGTGAGTCTGTTTCTGAAAATGGGCCTTTGTAAGGGAGTTCTCGTCAGAAAGAGGGCCGAAGAAGGAAGAAAGGGACAAAGTAACATTTTCGGTCGTTTTCGGCCACTTGACGAAGAAACGTAGATCTAGACCGAACCACTTGGATTTTCAAGCCGAAACTTTAAGGTATTTTTGTGAACACCATTTTAAGTAAGTTTGTAGAAAGAACCTTGGCAAGAAAAGGTCTGGGATTCGAGTTACATATTTTGGAAGTTAAACCTAGAACCTTTGCTCAAGCAGGGAGTTGCGGTTAGGGCTTTCGGGAAAAATTTGAAGGCCTATGTTAGACTATAAAGAGTTTCATGCTGAAACTTTTAGGTAACATTGTTAACAAAATTTTGAATATGCTTGGAGAAGGAACCTTCTTAAAATGAGTTCTAGTTTTCAGGTTATTTACGTTAGAAATTGAATCTTGAAATGCTGGACAAATAGGCAACCCCTTGCTAAGTATGAGCTTGGTTAAAAGAGTAGTCTCAAAGGGGAGGCCAAAGTAACAACTAAACTCTTATTCTTTTATGTGTAGGAGCTACGTCCATTGGGGAGGCCTACAAAGCTTAGGAAGAACCAAGCCCAAAGATCCATGAGTGACTAAATGTTTTCAAATGTGTTCACGAAAATGGACATGAGTTCCAAATGAATTTCATGCTAACGTTCATGGGTTTTCCAAGCAACTAAAGTTTATACTTATATTTTAAAGAGCTCATGGCATTTCCTAAGCATGTCATTTCAAGTTATTTAAATGAGTTTTACTAATCCTAACGTATGTTAAGAATGTATGAAAGAGTATTGCAACTACATGTTTATAATTGTGAAGTATGCATGTTGAATGGTAATAATTCTCTTAAGGCGAAAGCTAAGTAAATGCTAAGCCTAAAGCTTATGATTCTCGAATTTTGTATGAATGTTGTGTTTCTAATATACCGGGTACCAGAGGTATAGAAGGTATCCGAGAAAGTACCAAAGTGAAGAAAATTAGACATGAGGATTTCCATAAGCAGCGGAATGAACGTTCCAAATTCCATTCGTATTTGAACATACACAATTACAGTCAAGAAACTGAAACTAACTGGTCATGCAACATACGAAATTACAGCATGCTTTCAAAGATCAAGGGAAATATTATCATACCTTTGAAGACTCTTCTTCAAACTCCCTCGATCACGAACGCTCATTCAATCTCCAAGACTGCAACATGCGAACGCTCGAAAACAGCGACCATAACACAACACGATCACAGCGACTGCAACACATCACGATCACAACGACCACCACACGAACACCGCGAACTCAATGAACAACCTCCAAAAAACCTCGACTTAGTTGAGTTGAGTAAGACACCACCACAATGGCTACCTTGGTATTCTCGGTCTGAGAATCTAGAAGTGTGGGCTCTGTGTGGACTTAGTTAGAGGACGAGACCGGAGGAACAACAATCGCGTAAATGATTGAGCAAGTGGGAGATGCCAAAGGTCTATCATATAGACGATGCCCAATCATTTAGAAAAAGCTTCGCGATCATTTAGCTAATGGCCAGCTGAGTGAACTATCGTGTAGTGTCACTCCACGATCGTTTAGTCTCTCTTCAGTTATCGTTTAGTGAATCATATTCACTTGACAGCAATTTCGTGAGTTATTCCGAGAATGGAAAAACTCAAATCTCAGTCATTCTAAATTTAGGAAAACATTTTTCCTTTTATCTCACGGTTACCATGAAACCACCAATAACCATTCATTCAATTGGTTATTAAAGAAAAAGATATAATTATCCAATAATTAATATTATTATAAATATATATATGATAACCAAGATACCATACTATATTTATAACCTATAGTTTTAATATTTCATCTCATGAAACATATAAATCATAGTTATTTTTCTATTTTATGGTCCTTAATGTAAATCTCATTTATATTAATCCTCCACTTGATGTATCTTATACATCATATCGATCATATCATATATAATCAAATTTCCTCTTGTTAATTTGAACATTTTAAATCAACACGAAGAGCTGATTCTCAACTTGAATCCATTGAGCTACCAAGGGACCTTCCGTTAACTACCAACCATAGCTTGAAGCTCCAACAGTACGTGAATAACTAACTAAACTCTTTAGTCACAGGATCCACCATCCGTTAACTGCCAGGCACTCTACTAAAGACCAACAACTGCACTCTCCTTACTACAGATATATTATTGTTGGGGTTGATGCCCTAAAGTCTCGAGTTCTATAGTTTGTACAAACGCTTGTGATGTATAATATATGATATTTACTTCACATCTTGATTTTGCTCAGTTCAATGTTTTATTTGCTTTACCACAAACCAATAAACCTAAAATCCCTAGTTATCTGGATGTAACTTAAGCATGTATGTGGTGACATACAAGTCTATCACATCTTAAGTAATAATCAAAATTGTCTAAGTATATAGATATAGGAGGGAAACCTTATCCTGGTAACGCTACAGATGCGGCCCGCTTTGTGGAATGGTCACAAATCTTGTGACTTGTCACAATGGTCTGATCCTGATCATTCGTGTAGGGGACATACAAGCGCGGATGTCCTATACAAAGAGTTTGTATAAGACCTGATCACGAAATGTTAACGTCTCGTTATATAACACCGTTCATGACAGAGACTTCACTTCACTAAGATGTCCATAGGTAACATGACCTCAATCCTGAGTAAGTTGAGAACTCTTACCATTGAAGGCGATCCTTTTATGTGCATGGGTGCGAGTGGCCAGGTTGCCAATTCAAACCTACCACTTTAGGGATTTGTCTAATTTGGGAGCTGGGAACTCAGCTACACAAGATGAAATTTACTCCTTCCCCGAAATAGGGGTAAGTATATAGATAGCTCCCTTAAGGGTTGATTCCAGGGCTTGAACGATGTGGCACCACAAACCTTTTCTTGGCTCGAGAGGTGTTCACTCATATTTGAACTATGTTATATTGTTCATTAGAGGGATCAATGGTACTTAAGGACTGAGATGTAACTATTGGGGCAAAATGGTAAATTGGCCCAACTATACTTACAAGCATCTGTGAAGGGCAATCGTACTCATGATTGGTTAAATCTGATGGACACAGAAATATATCTGTGGTAAGAATAGTTTAGTTGTTGGTCTTTAGTGGAATGTCTGGCACTTAACGGATGGTGGATCTCGTGGCTAAAGAGTTTAGTCAACTATTCACGTACCGTTGGAGCTTCGAGCCACAGGTTCATAAGGTGTGAACCCCGAATCCCAATTTTACACTTAAGTGTGTTTTCTTATTTAAATTGACTTAATTTTTCACTTAATTGTGTGTCCCTATTTAAATTTGTATAAATAAGTTGAGTAGGTTGATGAGAAAGTTAATGTGGAATGGAGAAGAAAGAATGGGATTTGAAAAGAAAAATATGGAATTGAGTTGGGAAAGTTGGGGAAAAATAATAAGTAGGTTGAGCTAGTGTGGAATAATATGGAAATTAAGTTTGGAAAATTTGGGGAAATTTTGGCTAAGTATAGAGAAGTTATGTAAAATGCGTTATGAATGAAGAAAGGATTGAAGAACTGAGAAAAATATGGGAAATTATTTTAGGGAAAATCTGGAAAAAACATGTAGAAGTTGCACGGAGACAAACAATTCGCAGTAGCTAAGAGCGAGATCGTTGAGAGTGAGATCAGCGAGATCGTTGAGAGCGAAATCATTGAGATCGAGACCAATGAGATCATTGAGAGCAAGAAAGATTGGAGAGAACAGTTGGAGAGAAAGATTGGAGAGAAAAGTTGGAGAGAAAGATGAAGAGAGCGAGATTGGAGAGAAAGATAGTTGGAGAGAGCGAGATTGGAGAGAAAGTTTAGAGAGAAAGTTGGAGGGAAAGATGGAAAGAGTGAGAGTAGAGAGAGCGAGATTTTGTGCAAGAAAGTTAGAGAGAGAGAGAGTAGAGAGAGCAAGATTTTAAGCCAGAAAGTTGGAGAGAATGAGAGTGGAGAGAGCGAGACCAGCGAGAAAGCTAGAGAGAGCGAGAGTGGAGAGAAAAAGAGAGAGCGAGAGAGAGCAAGAGAGAGAGCGAGATTGGAGAGAGCAAGATCAACAAGATTGCTGGAGAGAGCGAGAGTGAAGAGAGCGAGATTTTGAGCGAGAAAGGGGGAGAGAGCGAGACCAGTGAGAAAATGGGAGATAGCGACACTGCGGAGAGTGGAGAGAGCGACACTGCCGAGAGCGGAAAGAGTGAGAGCGCCTATGTGTTAGCCTTGCTTTGTCCGATTCGAACGTCATGCCCATGCCTCGCCTATGCATTGAACGGCCGAGCAAGCTTCTAGGCGATGTATTTGGACGCGTTGTGGTAAATTATGCATTTAAAAACCCTAATTTGATTACAAACAAAGCTTGAAGACGTAAGGGAAAACGTCAATTAAAATCTAGGTGTCCGATTAAGAGAAATTCTTAAAACCTAAGAAATTGTGCTGGATGTGTTTAGGAAGAACACATTGAACCAAGGTGAAGTCAGCTTACGTTGATAAAAAGAGAATTAAACATTTGGCCATGCAGCCAAGTAGGTGTTGTCAATCCCATGAGCAATTTGAACGTCTACAAATAGGTAGTTGGGATTTCATTTTCAAATCACACAAAAATCATAAATTTCGTAGAGAAAGTAAAGGGCAGTGAAGGTTCAGAGGAATGTGTCAAATTTGGACGAGGAGTTCTTCCAATCTACTCGTTCGTTTAAAGTAATTTCAAATCCATCTGAAAGCTCTAGAAGTCTAGTTTTTAGAGTAGGGCTGCCGGAGGAAAAGGCTCAAAGGAACTGGGCTGGAGGTTGAGAAGAAGACAGAAGGGTCAGACTATCGAATCAGTCTGGGCCAGTCTTGAAGATTTTGAGATTCCGGCCAAACCACGAGGAATTCTGAGCTGAAGGTTTAGGGTAAGATTCCTAAGGTATTTTAGAATAAGTTTGTAGAAGGAAGTATTTCCAAATAAGGTCCGGAACTATGAGTAATCTAAGTTGTAAGTTGAATCTATATTCTAGGGGTGAAAAAGGGACCCGAGGAGCTACTAGAGTGAAAAGTTCCTAAGAATTCGAGGTGAGTGGCTAAAATGTTTTCAAACTAAAATGTTTTTAAACTGTTTTGATTACAAACGTTTTACAGAAAGCATGTTTGCAGAAATAATTCTCATGCCTACTAGTTTTAGAAAGTGGTTTCCAAGCATGATCTGAATTGTGTTGTGAACGCATGCCTATTGTTGAAAAACTATTTACATATGTTGATTTTATCCAGCATGCGTTACCATCTTTAAAGCCATGTTGTATATGTGTTATATTGTACATGCTTTAAAGAGAAAAGTTGTTTATAAATAGTTTTGGTAAAAGCGATGCCGAAGTACAAGAAGGGGGCATCCACCCAACTAGATACTGAAGTACAAGGAGAAGGTATCTATTGGTACTGAAGTACGTTTGAGAAAGTACCAAGCCAACAGGATACTGAAGTACGTTGAAGAAGGTATTCTAGTAGCTCCATACTGAAGTACAAGGAGAAGGTATCTGAGTAGTAGTACCTAATGTGGCCACAGGTGAATAAAGTCAGAGATTGAGCAAAAGGGTTCTCTCTGGATTAGCAGTTGGTGTTGGGATTATTTTACCAATTATAAAGTACTTTGATTTGAGAAATACTTTTATTATTTATGTTTAAAACATATTTACATGTTTTATGCTTGGAAAACGTCTATGCTGCATTAAATTATATTTCAGATAAAACTATCTTCTGAAATCATGCATGAGAATTTACTATGTTTTATCGGTCACTCACTGGGTGTAAGCTCACCCCGTTTTCAAATGTTTTTGTCCCCCCCCCCCCTCTCCACAGGTAGCGGTCAAATCCTCTGAAGACAGCTCAGTATCTGCTCTGCCACTAAAGGACGAAAAGACTTGTAACTGTTTGCTAGGTGGTTACTGTTAATATTGTACACATGTTACTATTGTTCATATAGGGACTAGGGTTTGTGGGTTTTCAGACTTGTAAATCTAATGTTGTAAATACTCTAAACATATTAAGTTTCTAATTTAATAAATTGTGGGCCTACAGCCATCCCATTGCATATAATTTGTATTTGGTATCAAAGTTATTCCGCAAGAGTTTTTAGGCAGTAAGTGTCAGCCTGAGGGTTGATAACTGTTTTAGTCACGCCCTTCTCTAGGCTAAAAGGGTGATCTGGGGCAGGGTGTGACATAAGGTCCCCTTGGTAGCTTGGATAAAAGTTGAGAATCAATTTTTGGGTTAGTTTGAAATGTTCAAATTGACAAGAGGGAGTTCAATTATATGATATAATTGAACTCATTAATTATATATGATATATTTGACTAAATATATGAGATACATTATTTTTAGGAGGAAATTGGACATAAATATGATTTATATCAAGTAGAGAAGAAATTACTATAGTAGATATATGATATCAAACTATAGGTTAAGAATATAATATGATTATATTCATTAATTAATTAATAAGGCGGTTATGAGATAAACTGCCGAAAATTTCTTCGGAATCGTACGAAAGTGGGAAGATCGAATTTGGTTCTTGTAACTGAAGAATAAAATGAATATTGTTTTCATTTTGTAAGAAAAAACAGAAAAATCGCTAAGGGTGTGAATCCATACGATCGCTTAACGTAGAGAGCCTATACGTTAATGCCCATTGTCCTAAACGATCGCACACCCGTGCACTAAACAATCGCTTACGTTTTCTAAACAATCACTTACATTTTCTAAACAATTGCTTAAGTTTTCTAAAAAATCACTTAGCGCGCCGAGAAGACCTAAACGATCGCTTAACATTTGCTAGACGATCGCTCAGTAAAACCTACACGATTGTGTACCTTTTCATAAACGACAAGCACCCGACTATACACTAATCATCTACTATCTCCCATTTGCTTGTTCGTACTACACGATCATCTTTTCCTCATCCCTCTACCAATTCCATCAACGTCCACCCTTTGGATTCTCACTCCAAGCATCCCGAGGGCTTCGAGTGGTAGTGTCGTCCCCGGTTACTGTTGGTTCGTGCGCTGTCGTCCGTGTAGACGACCGTGGTGCTGTTAGGCAACTATTTGCTGGATGATAAGGAGCTAGAGGAGTTCGCTTCCGCTGAACTGAGTTCAAGTGAAGATTGTCTTGAACTGATACGTTTACTCAGTCTTTTGTATTGTAATTGTTAAAGCATGCCTAGTTATGTCCAATGTATTTTAATTGTTTCTTTTTATAAGTTAAAGAGAAATTAGAACTAAAAGCCATAAGATTGAAATGCATGCTTACTTAGGTTTAATACATATTTTAAAATGTCTAAAACTTGGATGACATAGACCTAATATCACAGTTCTAATATGATTAGCAACCCTTAGGCTTTAATCGTTTAATCAGTTTAATAGGATGAAATTGACTAATAAAAGGTTAAAGTGTAACAAATTTATCTATAAGGGACCTTTTGTCTAAGACGAGTTCTGGCTAGGCTGGGGTATTTAAGTTGACAGAAACCTAACACCCCTACCTGGGAACCTACCTGGAAAGGTGAATGAGATAGATTTGATGCATGCATGCAAGTTAAGGATAGTCCATTAAAGTGTATAAATGTGACTACTTAAACTTGTTTATTTCATAGACAAAAGTTGTATATGATCGGACTTAAAAAGATGACTTAGACTAAAATCAATAGTCGGATTGTCTAGGTTAATGAACCCCTAGGTAGAACATTCAGTGGGAGGTACTTGGGGCATATGATGCTTCATTTAAACCTTTCATGTTTCTCTTATATAGTCCACGCCGTGAGTTCTTCCCTCGGCCTCATGACACCTTGGGAGTGTCCCCCTAAAGGATGGTGTTTGAGTAGGTCAATATCAAGGTGGATGGAGAGAGTGTTCATAGTAAGTGGGAGCGGGAAGTGCGACAACATATCTCACGGTCTCCCTCGTTGGATTGAATAAAGTTACTGCGCATCGCCTCGAGGCACCCTAAGAGTGTCACCCTATAGGATGGTAGTTTTACGCGTTTCTTTATTTGATCTCCTGTAAGAGGATAAGGTTACTTAATCTCTTGTCCTAATCTACCTCTTCCCTACAGTGGGCTCATTAGGGCAGGACTCTAGCACCGAAAGAAGGGGTCACACTTACGCTGAATTATTAAAGGTTAGCAGTTATGGACCAAATAAATTGTGGCTATTAGGTTCAATTCCAAGAGTTGGTTCTGGCTAATGGTTCAGAAGGTCCCATCCCAGTGAAGGGGCATCTGATCACCCCACAGCTGACGTTTGTCCTACCTTGATTGGGCATCATTGCAAAATATAAGTCTTTAACACTTAAGGTACTTGGAAACTGTTTTCCAAATTAATTGGTTAAAATGTAGTTTAGCAAAATCTACTAAAAGTTTTGTTCTTTTTTCAGCAACAAGTTTTGAAAATAGCCATAGCCACAATTGCTTTACTTAGTGCTAAGAAATTAACTGGCGATAATGTTTCGACATGGAAACACATGATCACGACAATACTAATCATTCAAGATATCATGTTTGCCTTTATAGAGGTCTGTCCTTCTATTCCAGCCCCGAATGTCGCTCGAAATGTTCAGCAGGCATACAAGCGATGGACACAGGCAAATGAGAAGGCCCGAGCTTATATCTTGGCAAGTCTTAATGACATCTTGGCCAAGAAGCATGAGCCCATGGACTCAGTGCATGAGATCATGAAGTCCGTGCAGGGGATGTTTGGACAACCATCTGAACAGCTCAAGCATGAGGCTCTTAAGTATATATTCAACTCCAAAATGGAAGAAGGCACCTCTGTTCATGAATATGTGCTTAACATGATGGTCCACTTCAATGTGGCGGCATTGAATGGGTCTACTATCGATGAGGGCAGCCAAGTTAGCATAATCCTGCATTCATTACCGGAGAGCTTCCTGCACTTTGTTAGTAATGTGATTCTTAACAAAGTGAAATACACCGATACAACTCTCCTCAACAAGTTGTAGACCTACCAATCTTTACTGAAAAGTAAAGAGAGGAAGAAGGCTGAGGCAAATATTGCTTCATCTTCTAGGACGTTCCATAGAGGTTCGACCTCAGGAATGAAGTCTGCACCTTCTATTTTTAACTCTACAAAGGGGAAGAAGAATAAGGGTGGTAAGGGGCCAGGGAAGGCGCTTACTAATCGGCCACCTGTCGTGCCAAGAAGGGGACCGCCACCAATTGAAAAGGGAAAATGTTTCCACCGCAACTAGGATGGACACTAGAGGAGGAACTGTCCTCGCTGGCAGATGGAAAGGAAGGCCACCAAGGCTAAGGCCAAGCTAGATAAAGGTAAATATGATTTACTTGTACTTGAAACTTGTTTATTGGAGAATGATGATTCAGTCGAGATAATTGATTCAGGTGCCACTGATGCGTTATTTTATTGAGTGGAAATATTGATGATATGCGTTGATGGAATTGCATTGTGCACTCAAGTTTCCCCAGTGGAATTCAAGTATAAATTCCTGTAAGTTTCCTGGTAAGTCCAGGGTCGAACATAGAGACGTTTGAAAATAGATTGTGTTGGTAATTTTTTATGAAAATTTTGTGGTAACAAGGAAAATAAATAAAGTGTTTGGTTTGTCAATTGCATTGATTAAAAATAAATAAAAAATGTGGCAGAGTTTGAAAAGAGTTAGTAAATGGGAAATGCGATGAATATGAGGTGAACAGGTTGAGAAAGATTTCAGCTAACACTCCCTAGAATGTGTTCATGCTTGCGATCATGCAACATGCATACAATAGTAAACCGTCTCTCGGTGCGAATACCACGGCTTCTAAGGCTAGAAAGCATGTGATAAATATGCGATAAGTCTACAGGATTTACACATAAACCTCTATCTCTATTTATGCGATGACAACATGACATTCACACAAATATGCGATCACATAATATCATTCCCATTTCGAGGATGCATGCGATGTAAGTTGACAAACAGAGCTTATCTCTAAGTCCTTATATCTTGTTTATGCAATCCTAATCTTGCTCTTTCGAGTCCAGTATCTAACCTAGCTCTCTCGAGACATTAGGTTCTTTCTTTAGACTCTCTTTCGAGTAACTCTAAAGGGTATTTTGCACAGCATAAAACAAGACAATCGCAAGCAATGAACTTCCTAGGTCATGTTAGCTTAGTTCTTCTCACCCCATTCAACTAGTTTAGCTACTCATGCATATTAAGAGAGTGAGCAGATGTAGAAATAGAACTTCCATTGAATAGTTATGAAGATGAAGCACAAATAACAATGCAAGTATAATAAAGAGCCAGGTAGTAATTTCTAGTTGTCAGGCGTTTACACTATTTCTACACGTGCTCTAAATATATTCTCGCTCTCGCGAGAGTCGGCACGCTCTTTGCTCTTACGACCCAAGGTTCTCTCTCGAGTTGCCCTGGACGATATCCGGTGCCACTACTCTTCTCTTGCTTCACCTTAAAATGGAAGAAAACTAAGAACAGAAGCAATTGGTTGTAAAGATGGTGTAACTGGTTATATATCGTGAACCCCTTTTCTGAAGAATGCACTTGGTATTTATAGACCATCAATGGTGAAAGGTGGCTTCTCTCTCCTCGTTGTACAAATGGGACTACTTTAATTCCTAATTGACGCGCCAAATAATTATCACCGATAAAGCTGAATGTACTTCGTGACCGTTATCAACTGTCATCTTAATTTGGATTCGACTGTCATCAGCTTTCTATCCCATCGCTCTTAATTGGCCTTTCACCCAAATGCGTCCACCATGTTGCGCTGACCAAGTTGCGGCGATCCTTCTCGGGCGAATGTTTGCGAGCACGATCAACGTAAAGTCTTGCGATGAAGTTGTGCTCGACCAATGAATTCCTATGATCGCAATCTTTGCATTGTGTTAACACATATTCTGCACAAAAATACAAAAATCAATAGTTCTAATGCGCTGAACGTAAGCAACTGCAATATTATAGAATTTATACTTAATGGATTCAATTTAACATATTTCATCAATGCAATCCAACATTGTTTAAGAACTTAGCACTATGATAATGTGCATTTCTGCCCGTTATCAGCCACTAATCACGTTTGTTCTTCTTTTCAGAGGATTAGATCCTAGCGACCGCTGAAGGCTGGTGAGATGATGATGCAAGTAAGCACCAAGCACATCGTCTCAGCTGTGGCAGTGGGAGGGATCCAATTATTTTTACAAAATAGGTTTCTAGTTTTAAATGATGTATATATTGTTCTTGAACTTAAGAGGAACCTTATTTTTGTAAAGTATTTGTTGCAATGTAAATACACTATTTTGTTTAATGTGGATACAGTGTTTATTCATAAAGATGGTGTTAATATTTGTACAACGTATCTAGAAAGTAACTTGTATGTGCTAAGAACGTTAGGCATAAGTTCCCTCCATAACATAGAGTTGTTTAAAACTGTCGTAAATCAATCTAAACGTCAACGAATTTCTCCAAAAGAAAATGCCCAACTTTGGCACCTCTGATTAGGGCACATCAATCTCAATAGGATTAAGAGATTGATGAAGAATGGACTTCTAAGTGAGTTAGAAGAAAATTCTTTATCGGTGTGCGAATCTTGCCTTGAGGGTAAAATGACTAAACAAAATTTTACTGGAAAAGGTTATCAAGCCAAAGAACATCTTGAGTTAGTACATTCTAACCTTTGTGGTCCTATGAATATGAGAGCTCGAGGTGGCTATGAGTATTTTATCAGTTTTGCTGATGATTACTCTAAGTATGGATATGTTTATCTTATGCAACGGAAGTCTGAATCCTTTGAAAAGTTCAAAGAGTTCAAGGCTGAAGTTGAAAACACATTGGATAGACGCATTAAAACACTTCGATCAGATCGAGGTGGAGAGTTTTTGGACTCGTCATTACAGGGCTATTTGATAGAACATAGAATCGTTTCCCAACTATCATCGTCGGGTACACCACAACAAAATGGGGAAGTGGAGAGGAGAAATAGAACTTTGTTGGACATGGTTCGTTCGATGATGAGTTACCCTTCCTTATAAGACTCATTTTGGGGTTTCGTAGTGGAGACTGTAGTTTACATACTCAACTGTGTTCCCTCCAAGAGTGTTGCAAGAACACCTCTGGAGTTGTGGAACAGGCGTAAAGCTAGTTTTCGCCACTTTCGCATTTGGAGTTGTCCAGCACATGTGCTTGATGCAAATCCCAAGAAGTTGGAACCACGGTCAAGGTTATGCCTCTTTGTAGGCTACCCCAAAGGTACACAAGGGGGTTATTTTTATGATATGTTGGAAAATAGTATGTTTGTTTCCATGAACGCTACTTTCCTGGAGGAGGATCATATTAGGGAGCATAGTCCACAAAGTAAACTCGTGTTGTGTGAGCTTTCCAATGAAACTACTAAAACTTCAACAAGAGTTGTTGAAGAGCCTACTTCGTGGTAACCTTATCCTGGTAATGCTACAGATACGGCCCGCTTTGTGGAATGATCACAAATGTTGTGACTTGTCATAGATGGTTTCATCCTGATCATTCGTGTAGAGAACATGCGAGCGAGCGCGTCCTATATAGAAAGTTTTTATAAGAACTAACCACGAAGTGTTAACATCTTGTTATATAACACCGTTCATGATAGAGACTTCACTTCATTAGGATGACCATAGGTAACATGACCTTAATCCTGAGTGAGTTGGGAACTCATACCATTAAGGGCGGTCCTTTTATTTGCATGGGTGTGAGTGGCCAGGTCGCAGACTCAAACCTAAAACTTTGGGGATTTGTCTGATTTGGGAGCTGGGAACTCAGCTACACAAGATAGAATTCACTCCTTCCCCAAAGTAAGGGTAAGTAGATAGATAGGTCCCTTAAGGGTTGATTCCAGGGCTTGAATGATATGGTGCCACATACCTTATCTTGGCCCGAGAGGTGTTCACACATAGTTGGACTATGTTGTATTGTTCATTAGAGGGATCAGTGGTACTTAAGCAGTGAGATGTAACTACAGGGGCAAAACGGTAAATTGGCCCAGCTGTACTTACGAGCATCTGTGAAGGGTCATTGGTTATATTCAATGGACACAGACATATATCTGTGGTAAGAAAAGTTCAGTTGTTGGTCTTTAGTGGAATGTCTGGCAGTTAACGGATGGTGGATTGTGGCTAAAGAGTTTAGTCAGCTATTCACATACCGTTGGAGCTTCGAGTCATAGGTTCATAAGGTCCCTTTGGTAACATGGATAAAGTTAGGAATCAGTTTTTGGGTCAGTTTGAAATGTTCAAATTGACAAGAGGGAGTTCGATTATATATGATATAATTGAATTGGTTAATTATATATGATATAATTCACTAAATGTATGAGACACATTATTTTGGAGGAAATTGGATATAAATATGATTTATATCAAGTAGAGGAGATGATATCAAACTATAGGTTAAGAATATAATATGATTTTATTCATTAATTAATTAATAGGGCGGTTATGAGATAATTGGTCGAGAATTTCTCCGGAATCATGCGAAAGTGGGAAGATCGAATTCGATTCTTGTAACTGAAGAATAAAATGAAAATTCTTTTCATTTTGTAAGAGACGGCAGAAAAATTGCTCAAGGTGTGAATCCATACGATCATATAATGTTGAGAGCCTATATGATAGCACCCATCGTCCTAAACAATCTCACACTCGCGCATTAAACGATCACTTAGCACGTCGAGTAGACCTAAACGATCGCTTAACATTTGCTAGATGATCACTTAGTAAAACCTACATGATCGTGTACCTTTCCCTAAACAACAAGCACCTGACTAAACGATAGTCATCTACTATCTCTCACTCGCTTATTCGTACTACACGATCGTCTTTTCCTTCTCCCTCTACCAATTCCATCAAAGTCCACCCTTTGGATTCTCACTCCGAGAATACCGAGGGCTTCAAGTGGTGGTGTCATCCATAATTGTCGTTGGTTCGTGCGCTGCCGTTCGTGTAGACGACCGTGGCGTTATTATGCGACTGTTTGCTGGGCGATAAGAAGCATAGAGGAGTTCTCTTCCGCTGGATTGAGTTGAAGTGAAGATTGTCTTCAACTGGTACGTTTACTCAGTCTTTTGTATTGTAATTGTTAAAGCATGCCTATAATTAGTGTTACAATGCATATCTATTTGTTAGAATGTATGTGTGGTAATTCTGTCACGATGAAATCGGAAAGATCCGCATCCGCTCATGGATACTCTTGTTTAAGAGTTCCTTCAATTATGTGTCCATATCAACCAATCAACAGTGCGATAACCCTTCACAGATCGCTCGTAAGTACAGTTGGGCCAATAACCGTGATGCTCCTATAGTTATATCTAACTCCTTGAGTACCATTGATCCCTCTAATGAACATAAATCGTAGTTCTACTATGACTGAGTCCTCTCTTCCACAGAGAAGTTGTGACCACTATGTTCAAGACCCAGAATCAGCCCTTAAAAGAGCAATCTATCTACTTATCCCTGCTTCGGGGAAGGAGTGGATTCCATCTTGTGTAACTGAGTTCCCAGCTCCCAAATCAGACAAATCCCCAAAAAGGTAGGCATGTTAAGTTGGCAATCTAGCCACTCTCACCCATACTAATCAAAGGACCGCCCTCAAAGGCAGAAGTTTCCAAAACACTCAGGATTGAGGTCATGTCACCTATGGTCGTTTAGGTGAGATGTGAGTCTCAAGTATCAACGGCGTTATATAAAGAGACTAGTCATCTCGTGGTGCGGTCTGTTTCTAACCTGTCTCTTATACACATCTAGATGTGTATAAGAGACAGATATACAGAGTCTAGTCATCTCGTGGTCCAGGTCTTATATAAACTCTTTGTATAAGATACCCCCGCTCGCATGTCTCCACATGAATTTTCAGGATCTACCATCTGTAGTAGTTCACAACACTTGCAAACCTCTATAAAGTGGGTCATATCCGTAGTGTCACCAGGATCAAGTATCCCTCCTTAATCCTTATACTACAAACCTTCTTAGGTTATCACTTAAGGCATGATCCACTTGTATATCTCATATACATGCTTAAGTTTACATACAATAACCATGGAGCTTTGTTTATTGGATATGAGTAAATTTCAAATAAAATAACTCTTATTTTATTCATAACAATGTGTATAGATTACAAATTATGAGACTCTAGGAGAATTAGGACACCAATCCTAACACTAAGGTGTTGACGGTACTTAGTACTCCACGTACACGTAGGTAGTTCTTCATGAGAGGCCGAAGTATGGGTTTCCTGGCTACAGTCATTGTAATGGGACCGAAGTATGGGTCTCACGGCCATGAATAGACGTTGGGAGCTTGAGCTATAAATACTCGTTCTCAACTATTGTTTGATAGTATGGTTGATTACAACGCTATGATTAATGTATGATACTATGTAAGTTGCTTGAGATTATTTTCCAGCATTTTTATTTATATACATTAATGCTTATGAACGGAATGAGAAGATATGTATTTCTATGGGTCACTCACTGGGCAACCAGATCACAGTATTCAAATTTTTTCTTTTTTTCCCAAGTAGCGGTCAGTTCCCTCGCTATTAAATCCACTGTAGCTTGCCACCCAAGGTGACCTAGGAAGAAGCTTAGGTTAAGCTTGTTTTGATGTACACATATTTTGAAAGGACACGGGGACTTATGAAACTTATTTTATTTTGGGATCCATGTTTATTCTTATCATTTTATTTCATTGGACATATGTTTGTTTTTGGAAATGTAATTAAGTCTTGCATTGTTTAACTTCATGATTGTGTTTTTGCCAAGTCGTTTTGCATATTGAGGTTTTAAGCATGTTCACTTAAGTTAGGCAGTAAGTGCTAGCAAGTAGGTCGGTAGCTGTTGCTATCATATCCTCTTTCAGTTTTATAGGGTATACCGGAAGGGGTTTGAAAATTAAGGGAAATCATGATAGTGGTTATTGCCATCTCACGTACCATTGAAAAAAATCCTTAGTCATTGAATAAGCCACATGAAGGGAAGAAATTAAGAACAATGAAACAATGAAAGAGCTAATGGGTAATTCATTTAGAGTTGACAATGGTCATTTGTAGTCTAATTTGATGGAATATGAAGCTAATTTTGTTGTTAAAAGTCAAGAAATTAGGAATTAAACCCTAAATTTCATGTTTAAAATGAAATTATAGGTATTTTCTGAAGGATTAGAATTCCTCGAGGTGGAAGTAATTGAATGCATTGTGCCTTGATTTTTTTTACAGAACATTGCAATACAAAGGAATGGAAACATGGATAAACATATGGAAGACTAAGCATGCTTCTACTGTGAAAATAGAGAAGAAAAAAGGAAATGTAATATTAACTCTTGAAGAACCGTCTTCTCTCTTCCTCTCCCATTCACAACACAAACTCAACAGGTCCATGAACAAAACAATGATGAAGGGGACACCACCACAACGTCTTCCTCATTATTCTCTAGTAGGAAGATCTACCGAAAGGTGTGGGCTTCTGATGCTTAATTTTTGTGA
This sequence comes from Benincasa hispida, assembly GCF_009727055.1. Classification (NCBI taxonomy): domain Eukaryota; kingdom Viridiplantae; phylum Streptophyta; class Magnoliopsida; order Cucurbitales; family Cucurbitaceae; genus Benincasa; species Benincasa hispida. Next base: position 914,277 of record NW_024064858.1, on the reverse strand, counting down.
AGGGAGAAGAGTTTTTGGCTGAGAGATTTTGGCTGAGAGATTTTACACAGATAACTAGATTGGGAGAAAATGGATAATTATTAAGACGATGAGAAATTGAATGCATAAAAACCAACTCCTCAGCGTTTAACGTAAAAGAGAGAAAAAGGGGTTGAGGGGAGCTATCAAAATAACTTCATTCCCCTTTCTTTTTATAATTTTCAAAATGCAAATAATTTGAATTTTAATAATAATAATAATATATATGTATATTAACTATAATATATATATTAACTAACTTAATATATATATATATATATATTAAACTATATGTTATATTAACATATAACCTATAGTTTGTATTATATCACATATAATATAACCTATAGTATATAGTATATCATGTATAATATAACCTATAGTTGATCATTCTCTCATATAACCAATAGTATTAATAAGAATCATATTCATATTGATTGTAACCTATAGTTTTTATATGAATCACATTCATATAATTAATATTTGAATCATGTTCAAATATTTATTTCTCTCATCAGAACTTTATATTATAATGTATCATATACATTATATTAATTATATCTTGTATAATTAATTCTCTATAGTTAATTTGAACAATTCAAATTAATCCAAAAATTAATTTGATTATCATTAATCCTCATTGAGCTAACAAGGAGATCTTATGGACCTATAGATTTAAGTTTCAATGATACTTGATTATAATCAAACTCTTTAATTAAATTTATCAACCTTCATTAACATCTAGTCACTCCAGTAAAGATCGATAGATGCACTTTTCGCACTATAAATATATTTTTGTGTCCATTGGATATAACCAATCAATAGTATGTTGATTCTTCACAAATTGCTCGTAAACATAGCTAGATCAAAATTATCGTTTTACCCCTTTAGTTACATCTAACTCCTTAAGTACCACCGATCTCTTTAATGAACAATTAGTTATACTCCAATTTAGTGGAACCCTTCTCAAGCCAGGAGAGGGTGTGGCGTCACATTGTTCAAGACTCAGAAACCCTTAAGAAGTGAATTCCTTCTTGTATAGTTGTATTCCCAGCTCCCCAGTCAGACAAATTCCCAAAATGGTAGGCATATTAAATTGGCGAATTTTGCCACTATCACCCATGCAGATCAAAGGACCGCTCTCATAGGCAAGAGTTCACAACTCACTCAGGATTAAGGTAAAACTATCTATGGTCATCCTGATGAAATGTAAGTCTCTTCTAGAAACTGTGTTATAAAGTGAGACTATTCATTTTATAGTCCAGACTTATATAAACTCGTTGCATAGGATACCCCTACTCATATATCTCTACATGAATGATCAAAATCAAATCATTTGTAGCACCTTACAACAAATGTAACAACTACAAAGTTAGTCATATCCGTAGTGTCATTAGGATAAGGTACCCAGCCTTATCCATCTACTGTGGACTATTCGGATTATTACTTAAACATGATCCACCTGTATGTCTCCATATACACATTTAAGTTACATCCAATAATCTTGGATCTTAATTTATGGGTTTTGGGTTAATGCAACTAAATGTCAAATAAAATAGTATTTATTTTATTAAAAAAATAATATGTTTGTACATGTACAATTTTACAAACTACAAAACCACGAGATTTAGAACATCATTCCCAACATTTTAAAATTTAGAAAACTAGGTAAACTACTTACAAATATAGCGAATAATACTATCTATCAGAAATAGACCGTGATAGACCATGATAGAAATCTATAAGTGCATGATAGATGTCTATCGCGGTCTATCACCCAGTGATAGATGTCTATCACGGTATGTCGTTATCTATCACTGATAGGTAGTGACATTTTGCTAGACTTAAAAATATTTTCAGCGGTTTACCATTTTAAAAAATTCCCCACGAAATTATAATAAAGATGATGATAAAGCAAAACTAAAAAATAAGAAGAATTCTTCATAAACGAGATGTATCTATATCTTTAATGTTTAAAACAAAATTATAATAAAGGTACTGAAAAAAAAAAAAAAAGACAATTTAAAAATCATATGATTTGGTTAGGACTAATCAGAAAAGTGAATATAAATATAATAAGTCATATTTAGGAAAAGTAATATAATATGAGATTTGAAATTTGAAGATCTTTAGATACAAAAATTGGAGAATTTTTAAATTAAGAACTAATGTTTATGTCATAATCGCTAGATGGTACCAGCATGCAGCGGAAGTGACAAAGATCGATAAGCACTCTAATTGATTAATTTTGGCAGAAACGAAAGCATGTTCAAACAGAACTTGATAGGTTTCAAGACATACCTTTGAAGAACCTTCGAAATCTTGATTTTCAGCTGCAAATTCCTCCAAATCTTTGTGTAGACCACCACAAGATCTTTCCTACTATTCTCTTGGTACACTAGATTGAGTTGTGGGACTCAAAATAAGTTAGAATCAAAGAGAACTTGCAGAATGCTCACTGCAACAACCCAATGAAGAACACCTTTTTCTACCCGAATTTTAAGCTAAAATTCTATCGGTTGCATTACTTCAACTTCACTCCAATCTCTTCAATATATTGTAGACTATCATGCAAAGAGATTTGCTGCATGGGATGCAGTTCATGCTTGGAGTAAATGAAGCTTGAAGATGGTGGGTTCTTTGTGAGCTAGTTGAAGATGAAGTTGGAAAAAACCATTTTCCATTTTGTGTATTTTCTATTTCAAAATCCACAATTGATTTTAAAATCATATTTGATTTCTAAAATCAAAATTTATTAATTTTATAAATTAATTTCATAAATTATTTTCTAATAAAATTAATAAATAATTATTTAAATAATTTAAATAATTCTAATAAATTTAATATCCAATATTAAATTAATTTTACACAAATCCATCTTCATATATTTAAATCATATTTAAATATATATTCTCTAATTCTGTTCGATTCTAATTTGAACGTTTCAAATTAACTTATAACGCTACTGTAGAGCTAATCCATTTCCGAGCTAGTAGAGGGACCTCATGGACCTATAGATCATGGTCTCCAACGATCTGAGATTAATTGGCTAAACTCATTAGACCGATCTACATTAATTAATTAATGGGTCACTCCACTAAAGCCCATAGTTGAATTCCCCTCACTGTAGATATATTATATTCACTCGATATAACCATGATTAGTAAGTCAACACTTCATAGGTTGTTCGTAATAACGGCTAGGTCAAATCTCTATTTTATCCCAGAAATTACCTCTTGTTCTTTAAGTCTCCACTGGTCCCCTAATAAATAATTGTTTTGTGATCCAATCAACAAAATTGAGTTCCTATCGGGCTAGTGAGAGGGTGGGCCCCTTGTTCAAGACCCAGAATCAGCACTTAAGGAACAACCTCTCTACTATCCCTAAACCGGGTAGGAGTGAATTCCGTCTTGCATCCTATGTCCCCAGTTATCTATCCAGTCTTACCCCTGAAATGGGAAGTTTATTGAGTTGGTGTTGTTGAGCTAACTCTCACCTATGCAAATCTAAGGATAATTCTAAATTAATAGGAGTTCATAGTTAGCTCAAAATTAAGGTCAAGTTACCTAAGTCATCACTTTGAAATAGTCAGTCTTAAACAGTCAACAACATTATAATGTAAGAGTGACTAATTTCGTGGTCCGATCTTGTACAAACCCTTTTGCACAAGGACGCCCCCACTCCTCATGTCCCAACATGAACGAATTAGGATCACTTTGTTTGGAGCACTTTACAACTCCTTGTAACAACTACAAAGCAGACCGCATCCAATAGTGTTACCAGAATAAGGTACTCAACCTTATTCATATACTATAGATCATTTTGACTATTTACTCGAATCTAATCCACCTTTATGTCTCCACATAAAGTTCAAGTACTCATCCAATAGTCAAGGAACTTTCAGGTTTATTAGGTTTAAATTAAGCAAAATGTCTATTCAATAACTCCTTATTGAACTTTCAAAATAAGTTCCATTGTTTACATACCACGAGTTTTAGGACATAAAATCCAACTATAATATCTACATGGAAAGGTGAAGTTAATTCCTCTTGGATATTTGAATAGAAATCTATAGAGCTCGAATTATAAATTTGATGAATTAATGACAGTACAATTAAAGAAGTTGTTGGTGTTGGATTTAGTGTCCTAAATATTGTGGTTCTCATAATTTGTATTTAAAAAATACATTAACTCAATCCAATAAACTAAGATCCAATGTTGTTTAATGTAGCTTGAACAGTATGTGGTAGATATACAAGTGGATCATGTTCAAGTAATAACCTAAAAGGTCTACAATGAAGGAAATCTAAATTTAGAGGACCTTTGAGTGGAAGCGGATCGTTGCAAACTCTATTGTGAAATAGCTCAAACATTTACAATCATACAGAAACGATTATGCATTAAATATAAATTACAACATGTTTCTTATCAATAACAAAGGATAGAGTGACAATACATTTGAAGAACTCTTTCTTCATGTATTTCCCTCAAACAAACTTGAACGCAACAAGCAATTAGAACTTCCTCGAACACCAACAAGTAAAACTCGATCCTCAAACAGAACTAGACACCACCACAAGATTATCTTGGTATTCTCGGTGTGAGAATCCAGGAGTTATGGGCTCTGGCTAATTTTGGATTGAGGGAAGGAGGAAATAAAGGAGGAAACAATCAAGTAAACGATGATGCAATCGTGTAGAAGATGAAGATCTACTACAGGGACTCGACGATCAATCGTTTAGTAAATAGTACTATCGTTTAGTAAACTCGATAGTCAATCGTGTTGTCACTTGATTAGTAATCTGCCAACTTGTTCACGTAGAATGAATAGAAAACCATTTTTCTTCCTTATCCCACTTAGCCATAACACCGTCTAACCACTCACTAAGGGTGATTAATGGAGAAAAAGAAATTTAATTATCTCATAATTAATAAGTTATAAATAAATACAATAACTAACTTATCATATTATATTTATAACATATAATTTTAATATTGCATCATATATAACATATAAACCATAGATCTTTTTCTATTTTATGGCATTTAATATAAATCATACTTATATTAAATTCCTTCAATCAAATAATGTATCAAATATATCAAATCAATTATATCATATATAATTGAATCAATTTAATTATATCATAGATAATCAAACTCCCTCTTGTTAATTTGAACATTTCAAACTAACCCAAAAACTTATTCTCAACTTGAATCCATTGAGCTACCAAGGGGACCTTATGGACCTATAGCTTGAAGCTTCAATGGTACGTGAATAACTGACTAAACTCTTTAATCAAGATATCCACCATGCGTTAACTTCCGGACACTCCACTAAAGATCGATAGATACACTCTTCACACTACAGATATATTTCTGTATCCATTGAATATAACCATTCAACAGTACGATGACCCTTCACAAATCGCTCATAAGTACAGCTAGGCCAAATTACCGTTTTGCCACTGTAGTTACATCTAACTTCTTAAGTACCATTGATTCTTCTAATGAATAATAGTGAAAGGATCTCTTACCGAAGAGTTCCATGAGCACGTTCGGATTGCTCTGATCTCACAGTGACCGAAATACAACATTATACATTCAACGTGCAGTTATGAAAACAAAAAATTAATTAAAGGCATGCTATGAATATCAAAATAACAAGAGAATGAGTGTCATACCAGTTGAAGATGTTCTTCAAACTTCAGAACTTAAAGCAGCAGAAAATCTCCACACGATCTACCAATGCCCAGCAAAAGCATCGACTGCAGCAGCACGAACAACAGCGAACAGGAATGCCGTGGGGACGATACCACCAGAAAAGAGTCCCGGGTATTCTTGGAGTGAGAACCCAAAGTGTGGTCTTCGATGAATTTGGTAGAGGAAGGAGGAAACACAAATAGTGTAGGTGATAAGCAAGTGGGAGGGAAAAAGACATTATCGCATAGAATGATGCTTATCGTTTAGGAGAAGCTACACGATCGTCTAGATTTTACTAAACGATCGTTTAGGAAAAGGTATACGATTGTTTAGCAAAATCGGCACACTATGCGATCGTAAAGAAGCTATGCACTCGTGTAGGCGATAGTGTGCGATCGTTTAAGCGCGAGAAGGACGATCGTTTAGGCGGAGAGTGCTATCGTATAGGCACTCGAAAAAACTTAAGCGATCACTTTCTTTTCACCAACTCTTTTGGACGGGCGATTGAACGATAGATTCAAAAAATGAAACCATTTCATTTTTAATTCATCGGTTACAATAACCGACTCATTTCCAGTAACCTACGTCCAAACGTGAAAATTGGCTTAATTATCATATAATTAACCAATTAGTTAATTGATAAATATAATCATATTATATTTTTATCCTATAGTTTGATATCACATATCTACTATAGTATTTTCTCCTCTACTTGATAAAAAACATATTTAAATCTAATTTCCTCAAAAATAATGTATCTCATACATTTAGCCAATTATATCATATATAATTAACCAGTCTAATTATATCATATATAATCAAACTTCCTCTTGTCAATTTGAATATTTTAAATTACCCCAAATACTGGTTCTCGACTTTATCCAAGCTACCCAGGGGACCTAATGGACCTGTGGCTCGAAGCTCCAATGGTCCGTGAATAGCTGACTAAACTCTTTAGCCACAAGATCCACCATCCATTAACTGTCAGACATTCCACTAAAGACCAATAGCTGAACTCTTCTTACCACAGATATATTTCTGTTTCCATCGGATATAACCAATCATGAGTACGATGACCCTTCACAGATGCTCATAAGTACAGTTGGACAAAATTACCATTTTGCCCCTGTACTTACATTTCACTTTTTAAGTACCACTGATTCCTCTAATGAACAATACAACATAGTCCAACTATGTGTGAACACCTCTCGGGCCAAGAGAAGGTGTGTGGTGCCACATCGTTCAAGCCCCGGAATCAGCCTTTAAGGACTATCTATCTACTTACCCTTGCCTCGGGGAAGGAGTGAATTCCATCTTGTGTAGCTAAGTTCCCAACTCCCAAATTAGACGAATCCCCAAAATGGTAGGTTTAAATCGGTGACCTGGCCACTCGCACCCATACAAATCAAAGGACCGCCCTCAATGGCAGGAGTTCCCAACTCACCCAGGATTGAGGTCATGTTACCTATGGTCATCCTAGTGAAGTGAAGCCTCTGTCATGAACAGTGTTATATAACGAGACGTTAACACTTCGTGGTCAGGTCTTATACAAACTCTTTGTATAGGACGCCCCCGCTCGCATGTCCCCAACATGAATGATCAGGATCAGACCATCTGTGACAAGTCACAACACTTGTGACCATTCCACAAAGCGGGTCGTATCCGTAGTGTTACCAGGATAAGGTTTCCCTCCTATATCCATATACTACAGACCATTTTGGTTATCACTCAAGACATGATCCACTTATACGTCACCACATACATGCTTGAGTCCCATATAGATAACCAGGGATTTTATGTTTATTGGTTTGTGGTAAAGCAAATAAAACAAATAACTGAGCAAAATACAAGATATGAAGTAAATATCATATATTAACAACACAAGCGTTCGTACAAACTGTTTACAAACTACAAGACACGAGACTTTAGGGCATCAACCCCAACAATCTCCCACTTGTCCTAAAACGAAGTGGGGTGTACAAAAAACTAGTACAAAACAATAAACTAGGGCATAAAAGCCCAGTACAAGAAAATCTCCCACTTGCCCTAGTCTAGCCGCGGGCGTTCCTGTAGACCCATGCTCCGTAGGTGACCCTCAAACACTGTAGCCATGAGAGCCTTCGTAAACGGGTCAGCAACATTAAAATGCCTGGGTTAGACTGATCCGTCTCATCTCCTCAACCTCTTAAGGCGTCTTAGAACACATGTCCTTAGACAAATGACTTCATGCCTAAACAACAGTAGGCCTCTTTTGAAGTCCTGCATCGAGTACTTGAGCAACATCTTGTCAATGTATGATGCCTGAGACAGTGCTAGTACTTTGTTCTTACGATCCTGAAAGATCTGTATACCTAGAACAAACTGAGCCTCTCCCAAATCTTTCATTTGGAATTGGGTCGCTAGCCAGTTTTTAACTGCAGTCAGTAGACCTACATCATTCCCAATGAGTAGGATATCATCTACATAAAACACTAAGAAGACTACTGAAGCGTTGATGATCTTCATGTAGACACAAGGTTCATCAACGTTTTGGTCAAAGCCATACGACTTGATTGCAGTATCAAACCATATGTTCCAAGATTGAGACGCCTGTTTCGGTCCATAAATGGACCGATTCCGTTTGCAAACCTTTTGCTCTTGACCTTGGGCTATGAATCCCTCGAGTTGTACCATGTAAATGGTCTTCTCAAGATTACCATTCAAAAAAGTCGTCTTGACGTCCATTTGCTGGATCTCATAGGTATAAAAGCTGCAATAGACAGGAGGATGCAGATCGAATTTAACATGGCAACAAACGAGAAAGTCTCCTCATAGTCGACTCCCTCTACCTGGGTATAACCCTTTGCCACAAGTCGAGCCTTGAAGGGCTGTACCTTCCCATCAGCACCTCATTTGTGCTTGTAGATCCATTTACAACCTATAGGGCAAACCCCATCAGGCTGATCTATAAGATCCCATATTGAGTTGAAGTACATCAACTCCATCTCGAGATCCATGGCCTTGACCCATTCATCCCGGTCAACATCCTCCATCGCCTTCTTATAAGACAACGGATCCTCAATATTGCCAACTGCTACCAAAGCAAGGATTTCCATGAAATTGATAACAAGTAGAAATGCACGTTATCACTACACAAATAAGTAAAACAATGAGGGAATGCGACGGTAAAAATATACAAAATTATGTCCAAAAGCGTTAAACTAAAAATATTGTGATTGCATGCGCCCATCACATAAAAGCAGGTAATTTACTTATTTTGTGCAGAAAAAATGTGTTACGCAAGTAAAATTGCGATCCAAGGAATTGGGCATCTATGCGCATTGAAAGATTACGATCGAAAAGTCATGCGATCATATGCAATCGTGAGAAGTTGCTCAAGAAGGTGGCCGCATAAAGACTGCACATCAAAGTGACAGCATAATAAATCATAATGGGACTGAAAGCTGATGACGCTTGAATCAGAATTTAGTTGACAATCCATTAACGCCACACTGTAACAAAGTACATTCAACTTTCGGTTACCATTAATCGACACATCAGAGAAGAAGATTTAATGACTGCCATCATTGTAATCATTAGAGAGAAAAGCTTCATCACTTTGAGCTCTATAAATACCGAAGGTCACCAGGTTAACGGGGGGATCGCCATATAAACAAGTTAGATCATATAGAAGATAGATAGTTGTTAGTCTGTTCATACTTATACTTAGAAGATGAAGACGAGCCAAGAGAAAAGAACACCAAGAGATCATTCCCGGACAGCTCAAAAGAGGAAGGGAAGTGCTACAAAAGGGAGAGAGGGCCAACACTTGCAAAAGCAAGGAAATACATCTGGGCAGAGTTGGAGCAAAAAGACAGTATAAAAGGCCACGAGAAGCAAGACATTGCTACCGAGCTTCTTATCTCTACATTCTATTGCTATTCTGTATTATGCATTTAATTTATAGACAATAGAAATCTCATTTCAACTTATATTCAATCTCTCCATATTTTGCATGAGTAACTAAATTTCCAAATGGGTTGAGAAGTACTTAGCTAGCATGACCTAAGATTTTCACTTTATGCAATCATCTTGTCTTATGTATGCATCATTCACTCTTTAGAGATACTTGAGAGAGTAGTCTAAAGAAAGAATCTAGACTTGAGAGAGTCATATTAAAATCTAGGCTTGAGAGAGTCAGATAAAAACCGCATAAGCAAGAGATAGAAACTTAGACATAAGTTCTGTTTGCTATTACGCATCGCATGCACCCTAGAGATAGGATATGATAGTATGCGGTCACCTTATGTATGTGTGCATCATTTATCATCGCATAGACAAGAATAGAGGCTTCGACATAAGTCCTATCGACATTTTCGTATACATCGCATGCGTCCTAGAAATAGGAATTACGGCATTTGCATTGAGAGATGATATGTTGTTGTTTGTGTGTAGCATGATCGCATAACTTGAACGCAATCTTAGAAAGTGTTAGCTAAACTCCCTTCTCAACCCGTTCATCACATACTCATTGTAACTCTCGATTTCATCAATTATTTATTTCGAAGTCCGTCGCATAGGAAATACATTTAATCAAAACACCATCCAACTTATTTGTTGTCACCACTGCAAAGGAATCAAATTTTACTATCGCATATTAACTCAATAGTCCCTATGTTCGACCCTGGACTTACCAGGAAACCTAGTGAGATTTATACTTGGGTCTTACTAGGAAAACTTGCATGTGCAACGCATAACACATCACCGCAACTCATACCATAATTGCATCACCATTTACAACGCATCAGAAACCCAGACAGCAAACGAGTGCGTTCGCAACCCTCCCACTACGTCGAGATTCCCTTTACTCTTGAGGTGGAACCGACCTACTGGATGAACTCCCAGCAACAAATCGTGCTGATGTAGCAGGTTCTTCAACAACTCTTGTTGAAGTTTTAGTAGTTTCATTGGAAAGCTCACGTAACACGAATTTGTTTTGTGGATTATGCTCCCTTATATGATCCTCCTCCAGGAAAGTAGCATTTGTTGAAACAAACACCCTATTTTCCTTCAGATCATAAAAATAATCCCCTCGTGTACCTTGGGGTAGCCTACAAAAAGGCATAACCTCGACCGTGATTCCAATTTCTTGGGATTAGCCTCACGCACATGTGCAGGGCAACCCCAAATGCGGAAGTGACGTAAACTAGCTTTACGCCGTTCCACAACTCCAGAGGCGTTCTTGCAACACTCTTGGAGGAACACAGTTGAGTATGTATATCGTAGTCTCCACTGCGAAACCCCAAAAATGAGTCTGGTAAGGAAGCGTAACTCATCATCGAGCGAACCATGTCTAACAAAGTCTTATTTCTCCTCTCCACTACACCATTCTGTTGAGGTGTACCCGGCGCTGAGAGTTGGGAAACGATTTCATGTTCTATCAAATAGTCCTGGAATGTTGAGTCCAAAAAATCTCCACTTTGATTCGATCAAAGTGTTTTATTTCGTCTATCCAATGCATTTTCAACCTCAGCCTTGAACTCTTTGAACTTTTCAAAGGATTCAAACTTCTGTTGCATAAGATAAACATACCCATACCTGGAGTAATCATCAGTAAAACTGATAAAATACTCATAGCCATCTTGGGCTTGTACATTCATAGGACCACAAAGGTCAGAATGTACTAACTCAAGAGGCTCCTTGGCTCTATAACCTTTTCCAGAAAAAGGTCGTTTAGTCATCTTACCCTCAAGGCAAGATTCGCACACTGGTAATGAATTTTCTTCTAACTCACTTAGAAATCCATTCTTCACCAATCTCTCAATCCTATTGAGAATGATATGCCCAAAATAAAAATATCAAAGTTGGTCATTTTCTTTTGGGGAAATTCGTCAACGTTTTGATTGAGTTACGACAGTTCTAAAAAATTTAGTATTATGGAGGGAATTAATGGCTAACGGCCTTAGCACATATAAATTCGATTCCAGATTTGCTGTGCAAATAAAAACACTATCTTTATGAATAAACGTTTTATCCATATTAAACGAGATAGTACATTTACATTGCAATAAACACTTTACAGAAATAAGGTTCCTCTTTAGTTCAGGAACAATATATACATCAGTTAAAATAAGAAACCTATTCTCTAAAGCTAACTGGAGTCCTCCAACTGCCAAAGTTGAAACAACGTACCCGGTGCCTACTCGCATCGTCATCTCACCGGCCTCCAATTGTCGCCAAGATCTAATCCCTTGAAAAGAAGAACAAACATGGTTAGTGGCGCCTGAATCAATTATCCAGGCAGAATCATCATTCTCCACTAAACAAGTTTCAAGTAGCCTTGGCTGCTTTCTTCTCTTTCAGATACACAGGAAAGTTCCTCTTCCAGTGTCCATCTTGGTTGCAGTGGAAACATTTTCCTTTAGCAACCCGTGGACGCCTCCTTGGGGCGACAGGCAGTGGGTTAGTAGGTGCCTTCCCTTTTCCCTTACCACCCTTCTTTTTCTTTCCTTTTGCAGAGTTAGAAGCAAAAGGTGCAGACTTCGTTCCTGAGGTCGAACCTCTATGGAACGTCCTGGAGGATGAAACAACATTTGTCTCACCCTTCTGCCTCTCCTTACTTTTCAATAAAGATTGGTATGTCTACAACTCGTTGAGGAGAGTTGTAAGGTTATATTTCACTTTGATAAGAATCACATTGCTAACAAAGTGCAGGAAGTCTCCCGCAAAGAATGCAGGATTATGCTAACCTGGCTGCCCTCATCGATGGTAGACCCATTAAACTCTGCCACATTAAAGTGGACCATCATGTTTAGCACATGTTCACGAACAGATGTGTCTTCTTCCATTTCGGAGTTGAATATGTATTTAAGAGCCTCATGCATGAGTTGTTCAGACGGTTGTCCAAACATCCCCCGTAAGAACTCCATAATCTCACGCGCTGAGACCATAGGCTCATGTTTCTTGGCCAAGACTTCAGAAAGACTTGCCAAGATTTAGGCTCGAGCCTTCTCATTTGCCCTTGTCCATCGCTCATATGCCTCCCGAATATTTCGAGCGACATTAAGAGTTTGAATAGGAGGACAAACCTCCGTGAGAGCGAACATGAGATTCTTGATGATCAGGATCGTCGTGATCATGTGTTTCCATGTTGTGAAATTATCACCAGTAAGTTTTTCAGTGCTTAGCAATGCCAACGTGATTGTTGCCATTTTGAAAAAGTTGCTGAAAATACGAACAAAACTTTATTAGATTTTGCTAAACCACTTTTAAACCAATCAGTTTTGCAAAACAGTTTCAAGTACCCTAAGTTATAGACTTCTATTTTGTAATGATGGCCTGATGAGGCAGGACAAACGCCACCGGTGGGGTGATCAGTTGCCCCTTCGCTGGGATGAGACATTCTCAACCATTAGGTAGAACCAACTCTTGAAACTGAACCTAACAGCCACCATTTTTGGGTCCAGAATCATAAACTTTTAACTATTCCGCGTAAGTGTAACCCCTCTCTTTCGGTGCCAGATTCCTACCCTAATGAGCCCACCGTAGGGAAGAAATAGATTAGGATAAGAGACTCAGTTACCTTATCCTCTTACAGGAGATCAAATAAAGAAACATGCAAAACTGCCATCCTTTAGGGGGACACTCCCAGGGTGCCTCGAGGCGATGCAATGGTAACTTTATTCAACCTAACAAGGGAGACCGAGGGATATGTTGTCGCACTTCCTGCTCCCACTTACTATGAACACTCTCTCCATCTACCTTGATATTGGCCTATTTAGGACACGCCAAAGGTGTCGCGAGGTCGAGGGTAGATCTCACGGTGTGGACTATTTAGGAGAAACGTGAAAGGTTTAAGTGAAGCATCTCATGCTCCAAGTACCTCCCACTGAATGTTCTACCTAGGGATTCATTAACCTAGACAATGCAGCTACTGATTTTAGTCTAAGTCGTCTTCTTAAACTCAGTTCATAAACAACGTTTGTCTATGAAATATGAACAAGTTCAAGTAGTCACATTTAAACACTTTAATGGACTGTCCTTAACTTGCATGCATGCATCAAATCTATCTAATTCACCTTTTCAGGTAAGTTCCCAAGTAAGGGTGTTACGTTTACATCAACTTAAATACCCCAGCCTAGACAAAACTTGCCTTAGACAAAAGGTCCCTTATAGATAGATTTTCTACACTTTAACCTTTTATTAGACAATTTAATCCCATTAAACTAAATAAAAGATTAACACTTCAAAACCATGAATTAAACCTAATTGAGCATGCATATCTTTCTTATTTCTTTTAGTTCTAATTTCTCTTTAACTTTTAAAAAGAAACAACTAAAAAACATTGTGCACAACGAGGCGTTTATAACATTTATAAAGTAACCTATGTGTCATGTTTCATGCAATTTCTGGTCATTACTATATATAACTTTTATATAACGTGTAACAACCTAGCAAACATGCTATCATTCACCCTTATACTATAACAATTATAACATGAAGATGATGCATGTCAATGCTATTTATGCATGCATAAATATAACTCTTATATTATACGATGCATGAGCATGCTCTTACATAATTAAAATCATGCTTCTCTAAATTATAACAATTACAATAAAGAGATGATGCATGACCATTGCATAACCTAAGGTGGGATTTACTATATGTGCATACCATATGACATATAAAAAAAAATACATCGCATGTAATAAATAAAGGATTAATAGATCGGGATGAGCCTTTACAAAAATCGGAATGAAAAAATAAGCTTATCTATTACATTTTCCATCGAGCAAACCGGTTCATAGGCGAATCGGGTCTTGAACCGCCAGGAGGTCTTCATCGTGTAGCAAATGTCGCAGGTAGATGATCTTCAGCGTGCACTAGACGATAGAAGCATACGTAAACGATCGCGTAAACAACGACGAGACTACGAAGCCTGATCGTCTATGCGATCGTGTAGCGCGAGGATAGGTAAACGATTTTTCATGCGTTACTAAGCGATCGTTTAGTCAGTTACTAAGCAGTGAAGCTTGCTGACCTAAATGATCTTTCAGTGTGTGCGTGCGTTAAACGATACGCAAGCATCTCATCGTCTAACCGATGTGTGCAACCAGGTAAACGATTTACCTTGCGTTACAAAGTGATCATTTAGTCAGTTACTAAGCGATGAAGCTTGCTAACCTAAACGATCGTTTAGCGTGCGCATATGATCCGCGAGCATCTCATCGTCTACACGATGTGATACTCAGTGATCGCATACTCGATCATCAAAACGATACGATCAATTCTTGATCGCATACCCTTTCGTTTAACCGATGCGTTCAACAGCGATCGCGTACTCCTTCATCTTTACGATGCGATCAATAGCGATCGCGTAGCACATCTTCTGCACGATGCAATCAACCCTAGATCGCCTCCTTCCTCGAAGAACCGCAACCCTTGCCCAGAACTTCGACGAACGACTCAAAACTTCAAACAAACTTTGAATACAGACTCGATAACGATTATTAATGCCCAAAATATGCAGGGGCCTTTACAAACAGCCGCAAAAGTAAAAGGATCTAAATCAAACCGAGGCTAATCAACCCGAAAACATCTATTAATCTCGCACATCCACAGCAAATTTAACCATTAAACAGCGTAGAAATGCACCCACCATGAATGTACATGTCAGTTAGTTGCAACAGATGAAATTGGACTATCAAAACCTGACTCTGATACCAATTGAAGGATCTCTTGCCGAAGAGTTCCATGAGCACGTTCGGATCGCTCCGATCTCACAGTGAACCGAAATACAACATTATACATTCAACGCACAATTATGCAAACAAATGTTTAATTAACGACATGCTATGAACAACAAAATAACAAGAGAATAAGTGTCATACCAGTTGAAGACATTCTTCAAACTTCAGCACTCAAAGCAGCGGAAAACCTCCACGCGATCTACCAATGCCCAGCGGAAGCGTCGACTGCAGCAGCACAAACAACCGCAAACACGAACGCCGTGGGGATGACACCACCAGAAAAGAGCCCCGGGTATTCTCGAAGTGAGAACCTAAAGCATGGTCTTTGGTGAATTTGGCAGAGGAATGAGGAAACGTGAATCGTGTAGGCGATAAGCAAGTGGGAGGGAAAAAGACGTTATCGCATAGCAAGATGCTTATCGTTTAGGAGAAGCTACACGATTGTGTAGGTTTTACTGAACGATCGTATAGGAAAAGGTATACGATTATTTAGCAAAATAGGCACACTATACGATCATTTAGAGAAGCTATGCGATCGTGTAGGCAACAGTGTGTGATCCTTTAGGCGCGAGAAGGACGATTGTTTAGGTGGAGAGTGCTATCGTATAGGCTCTCAAAACTTCAGCGATAGCTTTCTTTTCACCAATGCGCGCTCACTCTTTCTTTTGGACGGGCGATTGAACGATAGATTCAAAAAATGAAACCATTTCATTTTTATTTCATCGGTTACAATAACCGACTCATTCCCACTAACCCACGTCCAAACATGAAAATTGACTTAATCATCATATAATTAACCAATTAATTAATTATAAATATAATCATATTATATTTTTATCCTATAGTTTGATATCACATATCTACTATAGTATTTTCTCCTCTACTTGATATAAATCATATTTATATCTAATTTCCTCCAAAATAATCTATCCCATACATTTAGCCAATTATATCATATATAATTAACCAGTCCAATTATATCATATATAATCGAACTTCCTCTTGTCAATTTGAACATTTCAAATTAACCTAAATACTGGTTTTCGACTTTATCCAAGCTACCCAAGAGACCTAATGGACCTATGGCTTGAAGCTCCAACAGTCCGTGAATAGCTGACTAAACTCTTTAGCCACGAGATCCACCATCCGTTAACTATCAGGAATTCCACTAAAGACCAACAGTTGAACTCTTCTTACCAAAGATATATTTCTGTGTCCTTTGGATATAACCAATCATGTGTACGATGACCTTTCACAGATGCTCGTAAGTACAGCTGGGCCAAATTACCATTTTGCCCCAATAGTTACATCTCACTCCTTAAGTACCACTGATTCCTCTAATGAACAATACAACATAGTCCAACTATGTGTGAACACCTCTCGGGCCAAGAGAAGGTGTGTGGCGCCACATCGTTCAAGCCCCGGAATCAACCCTTAAGGGAGCTATCTATCTATTTACCCCTGCCTCGGAGAAGGATAATCTCATCTTGTGTAGCTGACCCCAGCTCCAAATCAGATAAATCCCCAAAATAGTAGTTTGAATTAGCGACCTAGCCACTTCGCACCCATACAAATCAAAAGACCACCCTCAATGGCACGAGTTCCCAACTCACTCAAGATTGAGGTCATGTTACCTTGGTCATCCTAGTGAAGTGAAGCATCTGTCATGAACCAGTGTTATTAATAACGAGACGTTAACACTTCGTGATCAGGTCTTATACAAACTCTTTGTATAGGACGCCCCCGCTCGCATGTCCCAACATTGAATGATCAGATCAGACCATCTGTGACAAGTCAAACACTTGTGACCATTCCACAAAGTGGGTCGTATCCGTATTGTTACCAGGATAAGTTTCCCTCCTATATCCATATACTACAGACCATTTTGGTTATCACTCAAGACATGATCCACTTGTATGTCACCACATACATGCTTAGTCACATACAGATAACCAGGATTTTATGTTTATTGGTTTGTGGTAAAGAAAATAAAACAAGTAACTAAGCAAAATACAAGATGTGAAGTAAATATCATATATTAACAACACAAGCGTTCGTACAAACTGTTTACAAACTACAAGACACGAGACTTAAGGGCATCAATCCCAACAAATAGATCATAGTCCTACTATGAATAAACCCTTCTCGGATCAATAAAAGATGTGGTGTCATATTGTTCAAGCCCCAGAATCAGCTCTTAAGGGAGCAATTTATCTACTTACTCCTGCATCGGGGAAGAAATGAATTCCATCTTGTGTAGTTGAGTTCGTAGCTCCCCAATCAGACAAATCCCTAAAGTGGTAGGCTTGTTGAGTTGGCGATCTGGCCACTCTCACCCATGCAAATCAAAGGACCGCCCTCATAGGCAAGAGCTCACAATTCACTCAAGATTAAGGTCATGTTACCTATTGTCATCCTAGTGAAACTAAAGTCTCAATTATGAAAGGCCTTATATAACGAGACTAAACATTTCATGGTCCGGTCTTATACAAACTCCTTTGTATAGAATATCCCCGCTCGCATGTCTAATACATGAATGATCAGGATCAGATCATTTGTAGCAATTTACAACATTTGTAACACCTACAAAGGGGGCCACATTCGTAGTGTTAATAGGATAAGGTATCCCTCCTTTATCCATATACTACAAACCATTTAGTTTATCACTCAAAGCACGATCCACTTGTATGTCTCCACATACATGCTTAAGTTACAATGATAACCATGGATCTTAGTTTATTGGTTTGTGGTTAATGCAACTAAAATATCAAAAATTTCATAGACTGAAGTGAATAAAATATCATATATTATAAATCACAAAATTTTTGTTCATACAAATGTTTACAAACTATAGGACCCTACGAGATTTAGGGTATCAACCCCAACATGCAATATATAGATAAGGTTTGGTGCGTTATCCTAGTGACACTGCGGATACAACTCACTTTGTAACTGTTACATGAGTTGTAAGTAGTACAAACGATATGGTCCATATTGTTCATGTGGAAACATGTGAGTGGGGGTATCATGTATAAGAGTTTATATAAGACTAGACTGTGAAATGATTGGTTTCTCTTTATAACACCGTAACTTAAAAAGTACATTTCACTAGGATGACCATAGATGACTTGACTTTAATCTTGAGTGAGTTATGAACTTTTGTCTGTGAGGGTAATCCTTTGATCTGTATGAGTGAGAGTGACACGTTTATCCGACTCAATAAGTCTATCATTTTAGGGTTTGACTGAATAGAAAGCTAGGAACATAGCTACACAAGATGGAATTTACTCATTTGTACTAGCTCATTAAGGATTAAATAATTTATTCATTAAGAATCAATTAGTTTTGGATTAGTTTTAATTGTTCAAATTAAATAAGAAAATTAATTGTATAAGATACAATTAATACAATGTATATAGATACATTATAATATAAGTTAACTTTGAATAAGATTTAAAATTATACTTTATTAAATAAAAGAGATGAATATTTGAATAAATGTTCAAATATTATTTATATGAATAAGATTCACCTAAGATTATAGGTTAAAATTAATATAAATGAGATTCATATTAAACTATAGGTTATGTGAGATAGTATAATTTAAATATGATTCAAATTAAATTAAATATGTGATATTTAATTTATTAGTTAATTAATTAATCTTATTAATTTAATTATATATATTAAATATGATTTAATATATATTTAATTTATATTATTAATTTAATTATATTAAATTAGATTCAATAATATTATTAAGAATAACTCCCAAGGAAGTTATCCTTTATGTTGGAGGAGGAAGTCATTGATGGAAGAGGAATCACCGGGTTGTTCGGTTCAATGGTTGGGAAGCTAAGCTATATTACGTTAGTGTGTTGTGCAGAAGAGAAGAAAAATATAGTGATTTTGGATCACAAGAACTCTTTGCAAACTCTCATCCTCTTTGAAAAATTATTGATTCCCTTACCAAAATTTGAAGAGTCCAAAACATTTTTCTGTTCTTACCTGACAATAGTGAGAAGGATCATTTTGGTGGTGTTCTCACTAAATGAAGTTTTCTACTGTTCGTTGGAATAAGGATAGTCCATGGGTTCGTGACACTAGGAGAGGATTTTTGTTAAGAAAGAATTCGTTAAGAGTGAGTTTTCTAATCTTCACGTTCTCGGTAGAAAGCATGCTTAAATTTTTTGTGTTTATCCTGTATATTTGCTTCTATGTTTTTCAGTGTTTTTCAAATTAAATTTCAATTGCACGATGATTATTCGCTTCCACGAGGAATTTGATTCCTCCAATTGGATCAATTACACCGCAATTAAAAGAGCTACTAAGAACATTTTAGGATTAAGTGAAAAGAGCTTCACATGAGATTCATGTGTTTTGCTATAATTCTAAAAAAAAAATCATGTTTTGCTATATTTGTAATGGTTGAATCCCACAGCAGAAGCGTTTGATTGCTTTTGCCATAGATTTTATTTAGATAAAAAAAATCAAAAAATTGAAGAAACAAAATTAAATAACAAACTATCTTGTTGTAATTTCAATAGGTTAAGTATAGAATTTAGGAAAAGAATAACAATTACCTTTGAAGAACTCTTCTTCAAAAAATGTGATCTCCTCCAACAAGTTCATCTCATTCTCAATGAAAATGCTTTCAAAGGGTCTTTCTTGCTATGCCTTTTAGCAAGGACCGATTGGTGGGAGTCTTCTTGAAAGATTAAGAAATTTTGTGAAGGAGAGCAACAAAGAAGTCTTAGAAAATTTATCTATCCTTTAGAGTAGAGAAAAAAGTGAGAGCTTCTGGAAAAAAAATCCAAAAGAAAAAAAAAATCATATTCTAGAGTAACTCCCATCTAGGACTTAACGTAGGGAAGTTAATTGTCGGGAATGCGTCCAAAGTTCCACATTGATTAGATAAAGAGAGGATCATGGCTACACAAGGGAGAACAACTATCTCCATCGGTATGAGGCCTTTTGGGTGAAACTAAAAATAACGCCATGAGGGTTATACCTAAAGTGGACAATATCATACCATTATGGAGATATTTGGAGGGTCGTTATCCCTATCAAGTGCTATCAGAGTCATGCCCCTAACTTAGTCATGTCAGTAGAATCCTCAAGTGCTAAACAAAGATGTATAGTAGAGCCTTGGAAGTGGATATATAAGGCAGGACAACTATCTCCTATGCTCAAAGTAGATATCACAACCTTAATAATAATATATATATATATATATATATATTTCAAAAGGTTATTACAAGTTTGGTTTATGAAATTTAAGGTTTGTTTTTATTTGATTTCTTAACTTTGAAAATAGGTTTGTAAGCTTTTAATTTTATGTCCATTAATTCCTTGAACTTTTGAAAATGTCATATAGATCCCTAAACTTTCAATTTTATATACAATAGGTCTAGACACTTTCAAATTTGAGTCTAATAGATCTTTGACCTATTCAATATTTTTTAAACTAAAATCAAGGGATGTAAGAAAATTGAAAGTTTAGAGTCTTAGACCTAAGTTTTGTTTTTATATATGTTGGATCAATTAACTTTTAAAAATTTAGAATATGGAAGATCTATTTGACAGAAAATTGAAAGTTAATCGACCTATTAGACATTTTAAAAAGTTCGAGGACCTATTAGATATATTTTAAAATAAAATGATCAAATCGAAAAAAATAAAGTTTATAGACTAAATTTATAATTGAAACAAAATAAAGAAAAGAAAATATTTAAAAGAAAAAAGATCTTACTTTTTTCCTAAAACAAAATAAAAGAAGAAGAAAAACAAAATAAGTAAAGCCTTATTGAAACGAAATTCCAAGTTGGTGTATTCATTTCCCAAAAATGTAGAATTCACAAGAGAAATGTGAGAGAAGAGAAACCTACTAGGGAGATACGAAATTGCTAAAATAAGTTTCGAAAAAAGAAAATAAAAACAAAGTTTCAAATTACTCAAACCATATAATGTTGCACTTCCCATTACAATTACAATCCGTATAGCCCTACACATAGCCATCCATGTCACAAATCACAAAATTGAAAATGTCTTACTTAACTAATATATAGTAATTAGATTTAAAGTATTAGCGGATATAGTATAATGTAAAAAAAATAACAAACATAGCAAAAATTTTAGATCTAACTCCTAGAATCGTTCACGAGATCATATCATCAGTAGAAGTCTATAGGTGATATACTATATCGTTTATACGAGTCTATCATGAATAGATTTCATGCTATACTTGCACCTCTTTGAAAATTTTGTTATACACTTAATTACTAGCACTAAAAGTACTAACCTTGCAATTATCCTATTTTTAAGATTCAAATACTATTTTGGTCTTTCTAGTTTGAGGTCTGTTCAATTTTAGTCCCCATAAGAATTATATTTTTCACAAATTTTAAATTTAGTCACTTAAAATAAATTTTTATCGAAATTCTAAAGCATAATAATAATTTTTATGCAAAGAAATACAATATGCGACTATAATTTCAAAATTTTGGGTGAAAATGCTAATAAATTAAAAAAAAAAAAAGAGTAAAAAAATCAACCATAAATAAAGAAAGGGACTAAATAAAGATTTCTTTAAAATACAATGACTAAAATTAGGCAGAATAATGTTTAAACTACAGAGATCAAAATAGTTCTTTCAACCTATTCTTTGTTTTGGATGGATTCTGGAATAAGGGTAAAATGGTCAAAGGAGCAAGAGAAGACTAAAGGGATAGGCCCAAGGACAAATTGGGCTTAGTGGGCCTCGGTTCAACTGAGATCGAGCCTCTTATGTTAGCCTAATGCCAAAGACCCAGCATAGCTACGCCTTAAGGAATGAAACCCTAGCATGCCTAGCAATGTCGAGTCAGTCGACCTCAACCAAGAATGAGATCGAGGTCGGGGCTCGGAGTTTGATGAATAGGGCATGCTAAATGCACGTTTTGGCCCATTTGGCTTGAAAGATAACCTAGCTCATTTAAGATTAGGAAATTCATACCCTAATCTTAGTTGGACTAAGATAAATCTTGGACCAAATCCCCTACAAATACATCAATATTATAACTCTATAAGAGGTAACTGAAACTTCAACTTCTTCTCTATTATACAATTATCTTACTGACTTAAGCATCAGAGTCATTTTCTTTCTTTTGTAGATCATCTCTTCTCCAAAATTACAAATTTACCATTGATGTCGCGTGGAGGTCAGGTACATTTTCCTTTGACCAAAATTTGACACCAATATTTTTTATGACAAAAGCTTTGTTTTCAAAAATATCCATGGCCAACCACTCTTTTAAAAAGCAATATAAATAATTTTTTAAAAAAATCAGCCTTTAGAAATTAGAAAATACATACATGTCCATATTCCAATATGTTAATATAAAATTGAAAACAATCATTTCTTTTTTATTTAAAAAAAAAAATTGTATTTTACATTTATAGAAAAATAAACGAAGGACGATGGGCCAGTGCATAAGAATCTTCACGTGTATACTACATTCCAACAGCAAAGACAAAATCCCCTAATATTATTAAATTAATTCCATAATTATTTATTTGTCCAATTGCCAAAGACAGAGAAATAGGGAAAACAATGTAAATATTATATATATATATATATATATATTTTTTTTTTTTATGGTGTTCAAAAATTAAAATGTTGTGGGGGTGGTGACTGGACAGCCTAATACCTAACCCTCATACTTGTACTGACTACATAATATACTGAAATGCAGAGCCAATTATTATTTTATTTATTTATCTTAAATTAAAAAAGAAAAAAAAAAGAAAAAAAGAAAAAAGATTAAATTCTTTTAGGAATTATTCTATATTCTTACTGTATTTTTGTTTGGGCATAATTTATTGCTGCTTAAACATATGTGGACAGATTGGTGCGTTACTATGAATATTTATTTATTCTAAGACGGAAAGGGAATTAATTATGGGGAAATGCTTTTTCGGATTTTTCTTATAAAAGAAATTTAAAATATTGTCATTTCTCTGACTTCTTTATCCCATGCATGGAATTAAGTGGAAACATAAAATTAATTTAAGGGGTTTTCAAGGAATTTTTGTTCCCACATATATTCTTTTCTTAGTTTTATTTTTTATTATTTATTTTTTAGTTTTTCCAAAATTAATTGTGCATGCCAATTTTTTATTAAAATATTGGATGAAAATTTTAATATAGTTGAGTGATAATGCACTGATTGATTACTTTTTGTTTAATCGTGTAATTATTGGATTCGTGAAAAATAAATGGGAGCATTATTTGGAAATTGATATGAAAAATTGTAGATAAAAGTGTAAACTTAAATATTAAAATAATTTTGAGTGACTAAAAGTGTGTTAACAATGGTATAACTTATTTTGACAATTTTAAGGTCACTCTCAAACATGCACTAAATTGAACGCTTTAAATTTTAAAATACTTTTTAAAATTTAATTAAATTTTGAAAATTTGTTTTCTTTTAAAAAGTTAAATTATAAATTTGACCTATATAATTTGAAGAAAATTAGAATGTAGTCTCTATATGGTTTGATAAAATCCTCCTAAATAGACTTTACATAAGTCGTAAGAAATATTTATGAGAATTTATCAAACTATTAAGATATTTATGAGGTTTTTTTAGATGAAGATTATTTATGAGATTTATCAAATTATAAGAACTAAACTCTAACTTGAACTAAATTCTGGTTTTTCCAACCATGAAACCAAATTTATAATTTAACTATTTTTTAACCATAGTTTCTTCAAGTTTTCTAAATATAAGAGAACATTTTATAAAAATAAATAAATAAATAAAATGTCACCAGAATTTTAAAACATTTTCTTTTAAAAAAAGTTAAAATATTTGTTGAAGTGCGCATTATACACACGACGTGTGTTAAAAATTTTCTAACGTATGCATTATCTGAATTTGATTTAATTAAAAAATTAGATGATAAAACATTTAGTTCCCGTTTAGTAACTATTTGGTTATTTTTATTTTTATTTTTGAAAATTAAGCCTATATTATTCATATTTTTTAATTTACATATTTATTAAGTATAATGATTGAATTCTTAGTCAAATTCCAAAAACAAAAACAAATTTTTAAAAAACTAGTTTTTTTAGTTCTCAAAATTTGGCTTCATTTTTTAAATCATTGGTGAAAAGTAGATATCAAATAAAGAAATTTAGAGATGGTGGAAATAGCGTTTATAGACTTAATTTAAAAAAAGAAATTATCATCCAATGGAGCTTAATTTTTGGAGTATATTAGAAAATAATATTTCACTTTTGAGCTAGGAAAAGAAATAGGAAAACATTTGTAATGACTTTATTTTTACAAATGTTGAAATGAGTTTTCATTTCAAATTGGATGTTCATGAATAGTAATTCCAATTATGTGATCATTTTTTTTCCAACTTGAAAATTATTTTTGGAAAACAAAAATTGTGAAATTCAAAATTTTTGTAATTTTCTTTTAAAAAATCAATGATAAAGTAAAAATAATAATAAAACCAGTTACAATGCTTGCATGTGTAAGCGTTTCAAAAGATAGTATAATCTAATGAGCACAAACTTGGGGCCCATTTCATAGACAATTTATTCTTTTTCCATTTTAAAAAACAGCATATTTGGCAGCCTCATAATATATAAAGAATATATATAATTTTCAAGTTATATATAATATTATATTTGCAAAAGGAAAATTATATTTCAGTTCTGTTTCTAGAATATTACAGCCCAAGCTCTTTTTGGTTTCAAATTCATCCTTTTTAATGCATAATATTTACACATGTATAAAATTTCTTTAAAATACATGAATTAACATAATTTTAGAGAGATGTTTTAATTAAATAGATAGTAACTATCTTTTTCTATTAATATGAATGCTTTTTTTATCTTCTCTCATATTCCTCTATTTTCTCTCGACTTCTTTTAATTTGAATTATGTCATAATTTTTTTCCTACTTTGATAGAAACTTAGTGAAGTTAATTTTATTAGGTAGTTTGATTTTATATAGAATTGAATAAAAATAGTTATAAATCACAAACGAAGCATATAGTGCAAACAAAAATCTCATGTTAAGTTAGAAAATGGATAAATCCATGCTATATAAGTGAGGCCAATTATCTTAATTGATATGAGATTTTTTGGATTATTCCAAAAACAAAGTCGTGAGAATTTAGATGAAGAGTAGACCTATCACATTGGATAGACTTATAGGAAGAGTATATCTTTATTTTAGGAGCGAGATTAAGGGTTCAACATATAGTCCACAAAAATGATCCATTGTTGTGTTATATACGGCTTTGTTTTGGGCATTAATAAGAGTAAGCTCTCATAGACGAAGCATTAATAAGAGTAAGCTCTCATAGACGATTGAGAGTGGATGGATGAGAAAAAACTCAAGGTGACGATACTTTGTTTGATGGGAAAATTATTAGCTACAAACAAAGTGTCACATTTGTTAGAAAAGGAATATATCCATGTTATATAAGTGAGAACAATTATCTCTATTGGTATAAGGTTTTCATAGAGTTTCAAAAGCAAAGTCATGACAAACGTTTATGCCCAAAGTGGATAATACGAACCATATTGTGAAGATAGGTGGAAGTTCCATTGTCCTTATTAGTAAATCAACACAAATTATTAGTTTGAAATTTTATTGATATAACTCTAAAGTTGAAGGATGAGATATTTTTTTCAAACCTTTTTATGATAGTAAACTCAAATGCAGCTGCCAAAATGAGTATAGCTCAACTGACATCAAACATGAATTATTGATCTTGAAGTCAAAGATTCGATCTCCATCTCACATATTCTAAAAGACCCTCAAATACTGCTTTAAAAGCTCATTATGATATATATGTGTGATAAGTGAGAGAGAGTGTAATTAACGAGGGTTTAATAAGAGAAATTGTACATGTAAAGAAATTTCGCATGCAAGCCAACAAGAGCGTAGTTTAACTGACATAGTATTCATATTATTAACCTCGTGGTCTGAGGTTCGATCTCCTACCCCACACTCTAATTACAATATCTTTCAAAAAAAATAATAATAATAAGGAAATTTCGCATGCAAAAGTGAAAATGTAATGAACAAGTTAAACAAATTTTTGTGGAGTGTTATTAGAATAAACTAATTAATAATGAGTACTGTTTGAAATAGTAAAAAGTAACTTTAACCAGAATTTGTTTAGATAAACAAAATTATTCTCAAAAACTTATTTAAAAACACTTTAAGCTGGTTTGAGAGAGAGTACTTTAGAGTAATTCTTTAAACAAAAAAAAAAAAAATACACAAAAGAAAAGCTTTCTTAAATTTCAATATTGCTGTGTTCCTCTCAAATCACTTTTAAGTATTATTGAATTTTTTAAGCAATTTTGTCAATGACCAAACACTGGTTGTTTAAATATAGCAGATTATTTATAGTTTTATTTTAAATTTAGCAGATTTTGTTTGTTCTCTTACCTCTTATTTATTATAAGGAAAGTACTTCAATTCTAGTTAACTTCCAAAAAAAAAAAAAAAAACTAAAACTAAAAATTATGTTTTTTAGTTTTTAAAAGTATAATTGTTATAAATAATAAAATTGCAGAAAATATTTTCAAATATAACTAAATATTATTATCTATACATCTATTAGTGTCAACGATAAACACTTATATATGTCTATCAATATCTATCGGAGTCTTTTTAAATATAAAAATAAATAAATATCTACACATTATAGCAAAAAGTTTCAAAAGTTCAAAACTATTTACTATAAAATATAAATATTTTTGGGATTTTTTTATTTATAAGAATTTATCTTTTCAAAAGGGGTCTTTTTAAATATAAAAAATAATTAAAAATGCTTACCTTTATTTTTTTAAAAAAAAAAAAGTAAAAATTAAAATGGTTATTAAGTGAAAAAAAATATTTTCAAGCGTTTAAGATTTTGGCCGTAGCTCTAATTTCTTTTTAAAAAGAAAACTACTATATATAATAAAAGAATTATTCTACTGTTTTAAAAGATCATCTTAAAACTCCCTCTGAATTTAATCGGGGTACCTTTAAGATTTTTATTTTTTTTTAAAAAAAAACGTAACTAATTATCTAATGAAATTGTGGAAAGAGACCTTTTTAAATATATAA